>NW_021836178.1:0-208872 GCF_006345805.1 Octopus sinensis
ATTATTTCTTATTAAAATTTTTTGACAGGAAGGTTCTTAGAGGAATCAACCTTTTATTGTGCCTCATTATCGAATAACTACAAAGGGAAGGTTTTGACAATTTGATCTGGTTTGTAACAATTTGAATTGTGGGTGTGCACAGACAGACAGACAGACCACACAGAAGACAGACAGACACACACATACCATTTTATTATTAAGATGGAAATTCTGATCTAGGAATTTATTCAAACTATTATTAATTTTAATTTTTTAGAAGTAGTTTTGAGACATATGGAATATTGCAGGTACACCGAATTTAGAAAATGTGTCAATTAAAGTTACAATTAAAAAACATCGTGCGAACTAATTTTACAGAATCAAAATGATTTAAAATGTACAAGATCTAATCGAATTAATATATGTTGGTTCCAGCTTCCTTATCTTTTGCTACCGATCAGGGCGGAATACAGCGTCGGTATCCTTGACAGGTTCCTTGTGGGTGGCTGCTTCCTTTATTTGTTTGTTCTCGTTGTAGGGAAGAGTTGTACTCCAGCGCATGCTCTCCGGTGTTTTTTTGATCACGATTGTCTGAACATATGCACGCGTTGAGTCATGGACTTGTAGGGAGTTTTGGTAGTGCTGTAAAATTTGGATGTTATTCCATCCCACGTGCGAACCAACAGTACGACATTCACTTTTGCATTATGGATTAACCTCAATTCGCTTGCCAAAAGGTTATATTTATGTAATTTCTCAACTTCCACATGCTTCAAAGATTGTTGAGAATTAATCCCAACTTTAATCAGCCTAATGAACTTTGTCGTAGACAAAAATATCTGGTTTACTATTATTGACTATCGTATCCGTCTTGATCGTCGTGTCCACCCGTATTTCGACCACCTCATTAGAGACAGTCGACTGTACGGAGTGGGTCTTCAACTTCCAAGACAGTTTTATCCCGTATTTTCGGCAGATGTGCAAGTGCATGCACCTTACCACCTCATTGTGGCGACGCAGGTAATCGCTGTTCAACATTCTGCCACATCTTGTAACAAGATGATCCACAGTCTTTTTGGCCGGCGTTGCAATGCCTGCAACTACTACTACCGTTGTCAAAGACAAGTTGCGGTCTGAACCATGCACAGCATTCCCTCCGACGTTGGAGAGTTGTTCCCATGAGATAACCACCAGGACGTTCTTTCAGATCAACGTCAAAATCATCATAGCAATTAAACAAATCAAGTGAAATGCCTTATTCATAAACATTAAAAAAATTCATTGTACACAAATCCACGAACAAAATGAGAAATGATAAATTCTGAAAAACATATCAAAAAACTCGGCTCCCTGCTACTGACGCCAAAGACATTTGTCAAAGGAAAATGCTAATACTTCAAAAATGTTTTTATTTAGATAGCAAAAACTTGTATCACGAAAACTTCATGTCAGATTATACTACATGTTTGCAAGCCACCACTGTTATATAATTCCGGAACATGGAAATCTATAAAAACACAATCTAAAAAACTAATACTTCACCGAAACCAACTTTGGCATATGATTGTAATCCACTGGCCAATCAAATCTCGAACCAAAAGTTATATTTTCTCTGAAATCCAGACTGGTGAGTAAATCCAAAGCAAGGAACAAGCTGACGTAGGTGTTGATGCTGCGGAAAATGGCTCAAGCGAACCCCTTTAGAGCCGTGCGAAAAATTTCGTAAAACTACTACAATGTAAGAGAAATTTCGACTGAAATTATTGACAATAAACACATTTAGAAGTCATAGTTCTTAGTGGTGTAACAGCATAAAGAGCAATAGTCATTTATCTCTAAATTTTCAAAAATTATGAAACTTAGTTACTGTGCTGAATATAGGAAAATATTAATTTTATTATTGGTTACAGAAGATAATTAAATTTGTTTTTAAATAGTAGTTAGTATATTGACATGGCCGATCTTGTGGGTGGGTGCAGATACTTTTGAATGTAATAAGTCAATAATGTGTATTTCTATTAGTGTTATTTGAACTCTCAGAACTTTTAAACACAGGATTGGACAGAGATCACATAAAAGGTTGTACTCAGTTATTGGATTCCGGGTTAACCCAGAAGCTCTGGGAGAAGTATCTGCGAAATACGAGAAAGAAATACAAAACGAAAATCAAGATGATTAAGTTTGAGTTTATTCTATTTTAATAAATGAAATAAATTATTATTACATTTTCTCAGCGGTTGAACATTTAGTAATAAATAGCACATCCTCAACAATAATAATCTTTTTGTTCCTTGTCCCATAACCTGGACAATTCTAATTTGTTTGTGCCGATCAACATACGCCTCCAAATTCTTCATTACAGATTTCCGTATCCAACGAAAGGTGGGAAAATTTTAGAATGCTCCCATTTGGAAGCCTTTACATCGCTGATCATACTTCATTTTTTTCTGGAAGGTTTTTGCATAATGGAGATTTGTCATTGTAATGTGATCAAGGAAGGTAAAACCCTTTCTACAATCGTATTGTCCTAGAAGGACTCGTTGCCTTTACGGGTGGGGAACTACTAAGTCTTCTAAGCTGTTGCTAGATATTGTAAAGAGGGTATTTGCAGGATACTGACAAAAAGGAAGGGTTGACAATTCTCAACAAAAAGACTACAAACTAACTTTGCTAACCATTTAAGCTCTGAATAAACTAGATAAAGATAATTACCTTTGATCCTATGAATGAATAATTAAATACTTACGACCTTACATTCTAATCATAGTGAAATAATGATACCAATTTTTCCACTATGAAGTCCAATAAAGAGAACGCGAGGGTGGGAAGTGCAGTCAAGTGGGAGTTCTTGGCGATGATTGATGGTCACTAGTGTGTGGTCATTTCAGGCATTCCTCCGGGGTCTGAGGATCCAAATATGATGGTCATGTTTTTGAGTGCCACCAAACTGTCCCTGGAATATCGACGATGCGATGAGAAGACAGTTTGAGAACAGGATTTATATTCCCCTGCCATCGCTGAGTGATCGGATTGCCATTTTATTCCAATTTGAGTGGGGTTACTTGGCTGAGGATGTCGACATTGAGGCTTATGCTGCTCTGATGGATGGCTATTCCGGCTCGAATATCAGAATTGTGTGCCGAGACGCTGCCATGATGGAAATAAGGAGGAGATTGGTGATTTGACTGGGGAGAGATTAAAATCATTTCAAAGGACGAATGTTTGAATGTCCGATGGTGATGGACGATCTCCACAGTGCCATTAAAAATGTAAACAAAACTGTCTCGTCAGCTGAGTTGGTCAAGTTCAAGAACGGATCAATGAATATGGTTCCTGTAGATTATTATTAGTTATTGAGTATTTTTGACTTTCTTTCTCTTTTATGATAGCTGAAGTTGCAGAATTGGATTCCCCTGTGGAATTGGATTGTGTGTTTGAAAAGCTGCCTAAAAAAGCTGCCTAAAGCTGCCTTTCCAAGAGACACGAAACATGAGATTCCATAAAATAGCTAATGTCAACATGGCGTTCAAATTTATCGAGAACAAGGGGTTTAAACATGATTTTAATTGGCGCAGAAGATGTACAAATCCTTTAAATTCTCCAGAAATTGTGGACGGAAATATTAAAATGACATTGGAGATGATTTAGAGCGGGGGGGTCAAAGATACGGCCCGCGGGCCAGCTCTAGGCCGCGGACGATCTCAAATGGCCCGCGGTAAAAGTTTAAAAGTGTATTTAAAATCTAAAATTATTATTTAACACCCGAATAAAATAAAGAATCTATAATCTAGAATATAAATAAAAATAAAAAATTATTACTTAAAAATAATTAATGTTTTTGGATTTATATTATTCTAATTGTTTTTCTTGTCTTGTGCTGATGCCTTTTTCAACTAAACGCAAAGTTAATACAGAATGCAGATCTTTCAAAAAAGGGGAAACTGGAGTATTTCTTTGCCGATTTAAATCGGAAACCTACTTGTTTGGTCTGTAGACAAGAAATTTCTGTAAAGAATATAACATTCGACGACACTACCAACCCATCATGCTCATGAATACAATAATTTGATGGGAAAAATTAGAAAAGAGAAGAAATTGATTTGAAATGTGACTCAGATCTGAAGAATAAATATTCCATGGTGGGCTTAGACACCTTTTATAAATATCTCTTGCCGAAGTATCCCAACTTAACAGCCTTAGCTGCGAAAATCTTGTCAATGTTTGGAAGTACATATCTATGTGAACAACTTTTTTCTTTAATTAACATAAACAAAATTTCGATCAAGGCTCACCCACACTCATCTAAGTGAGATTCTAAGATTGACGGTAACTCAGGATTTCACTCCAGATATTGACACTATTATGAAGAAAAAAAGATGTCAAGTTTCTGGAACTATTTTAATTATAAAAATTAATAAATGTGTTGTTAAATGATTTTAAATTAAAATTATAAATTAAAAATCATAGTACGAATTTTGTTAAATCAAAAATAAATAGTCTGGCCCGCGGAGCCTAAAATTTTTTTAATCCGGCCCGCGGAAGAAATGAGTTTGACACCCCTGATTTAGAGTCTAGTCTAAATTTTAGACTATCATTCTCCGTTTTGCAATTCAGGACATAAAAACAGAAGGTTCTTGTGGTGTCAAAGGAAGACGGCGGGTTATGGGGATGTGGATGTTCAGAATTTCCATTTCCAATTACTATTAAACCACCAGTTTTAAAAACGGACTGGACAGGATTGACGTAGAATACGAAGAATGGATATTTGGTGTGTATAACAGATTGTGACATTCCAGACCGCAGCAGTGGTCATCCTTGACTGAGAAGTACTATCGTCTATGTGAGGGATACAAATTGTGGTTGGATATGAGGGAGAGTGAACTGCCCTGGATTGAGGACTTTCAATGGAAAGAAGGGCCATTCATGTTGAATAAAGTGGAGACAGTCCTCGCGTGTCTGACGGGTGAATTGAACGATCAGACGAATGCAGTGGCAAAAAATGGCTGGATTCGGTGATTGAGAACGTTGATAGTCAGGGCGGGGGATGATGCTCGGTATTTAATTGACCGATTAGACCAGTTCGAAGATAACCTGAGTGACGCGGCTAGTCAGCTAAATGGGATTCGTTTGTTGAGGGATGAGATGAGGAAAGCAGAGTGGATGAGTGTTGTTGATTACACGTGTGTGTCATTCGATGTTGTGAGTGAGTGTAATGTGTAGTCCATTGAGGAGTCGTGGGAACGTATGATCAAATCGAAGGAAGACGGGGTGTGTTGATGAAGGACGCACTCAAGAATGACAAGATTGAGCAAATGAAGGAGACCAACTTTTTAGAAAACTGTTCCTTCATAAAAGAGACTACATTCTCGACTTGTCGTACCTAGAATTGGCCAAAAAGGTCAGGACGTGAGTAGTCTTCATCATTCCCTGTTCAAATATATTGATTTTGCGCTGATTTCCGCGGTCTCTTCAATCTGCCTAATTTTACATTTTCACTAAAATTTTCTAATAATGACATAACCCAAGAAAATCACTTTTAACACCGGGAATAGAAATTTATAACTTAGCAATGTGTAGGATACACTATTATTTAGGGTAAGAGGAGAAGCTAACCCAAATAGGCTGGAATATTTGTCCAATGACCCGTCAATGCTTTCCCGACTCAATAATTAATGAAAATTAAACAAGGAAATAATTATTAAACCACGAAAGTTAATCCAAATAATAATTCATTAGTTACTAATTAATTACATTACACAGAAAATTGGTAGGATCCGTACAATATTGACGGCAGTTTTGATTTACACTATCGTCTTCAAAGTGCAAGTGTGATTTTTTATCAAATTTTATGCAGAAAAATTTCTAAACACATTTTCAAAAATAATACTGTCTGACATCAGCCAAAAAATCATCTTCAGCTAAAATCAAACTATAATAAGTCAACTTACACAATACGCTTTCTGCTCGAAAATGGTGTGTGTACAAAATATATTTGATGTTTGAAATCTAAAAGATTCAAATGTAACTATTAAAAAATTAATTGATTCGGGACTATATGAGAATGGAACAAAGTATTTTTCCTTTAGCATGGTTCGATTAGTGATAAATGTGTCATCACAACACAGTTGTCAACGATGAAGATTTCCCAAAGTGTTACATGGATGTATGTTAGATGAGTGCAGTCTTTCATATTTCTACAGTAATTATAGTCATTTACTCACAAAGTTTCTAGTGGGATAAAGCTACCGCTATTCCCAAAACTAACATCAAGTTTAATCAAATTTGGAGTTTCACAAGTTCTAGAAACAATAAACAGGTTATCTACAAATCTTTGAGATTTTTGTGCATATCAAATTTGGTAAAATCGCCGTCAAACAATGTAATGCTCTTTAGAATCATACTTTCAAGTGTCGAAGGAATAGAATTTTTATAATCACAATTAGTCACCATCCATTTTCACTTCAATAATCTCTTTTTGATAAGAGGGGACTGTGCAAATCAGAATATCGTATCCTCGGAGGACTTCGAGCTAGCATAAACAATTTCTTTAGTCCAAATCTTCATAACTAATAAACTCAAGTCTTGCTGCGTGTTAGTCTGTTATTCTAAAAAACTCAAATGTTACTTTCTGGATAGTTTTAAAAATAATTAACAGCTTAATGGAAGCCAGGACCCCAAGATACTAGGCTTGACCTATGCCTAATATGTTGGCTGTATATACATCAAAGTCCCAGCTCTCTTTATTTGCTACAGAATGCTTGGCAAAATCGATCTCTTATAAAATAATGATTTCACCAAATTGTCGATCATAAGATCAAATTGGCAATTATTTTTTGGTAAGTGAACAAAATATACTTAGTTATGCCCTCATGTTTTTACTGATTAAAATAAAATTAATTTATATATTTAAATAGATAAATTTATTATATTAATAAACTTATTAAAATCACGTTTCACTTTTTGTGGTCTCACACTGTGATAATGGCTCGAATACAAACAGGAGCAAAAAGAAAGAAAAGCATTGACGATATGAACATCAAAAAACCAAAAAAGGCTAAAATTGAAAATATCAAAACAACTAAACAAAGTCAAAACAATCCTCTGATTCAACAAAAAGAAAAAAAGCTCTCTCCTCGTGTTAAAAAACAGGAAATGATCAAAAAACTGAAGATCATGTGGGAGTCCCTTCGTCGGTATAAAAAACTAATATTTTCAGAAAAAAGCTCTCTCCATCCGAACGACAGAACCTCATTTCCAAGATAATAAACACTGCCAAGTCATCCCTCGCCGATGTACAATTCCTCGGTCATTTTTAGTACATTTTGTGTGCAAGTGCCAGCAGAATAGTTCAAACTGTGATTAAATTTGGAGACAGACATCAAAGGCTGCTGCTTTTTGACATGCTTAAAGGTTTTTATTTCCTCTTATTGCTCGTAGAGAGAGTTCCTGATATGTTGCTCTCGAAATATGGGAAACATATACTTCTTAAATTTTTAAAATATGGGTTTTAATTATTATTTATTTTTTAGTGGTAAACCAGAAAAGCTATCAATATTTAAATTCATGAGCGGAAAATTCCGCAATTAATAAAACACGCGGTTGTTTAGTGAGTGATTAAATTAGTAGGAAGCCTCCGTGATTGTAGAACAGTTTTACAGCGAAGAAGCCACTAAACAACAACAGAATGAAATGCTGTGCGAGTTCTTTGGCCCTAACTACACCCTTCATAGAGTATATTCACATTTCTACTACTACAGACCAGTCCCTTCACAGTCCTTGACTGACTTTATTACCAACACGACCCAGTCCCATAGGAGTCAGTGCTTAATCACATCAAAGAGATTGTCATTCCTTTGATCGACCGGTACATCACTCAGTATACCCCCAGGGCCTCATTTCAGTCATCTCTCGTACACCGCCTGATCTATGACTACATCAACTGCTGTGCTATGTCGGATAAAAATGTGGGAACATGTGATTAATAAATAGGAGTTGATAGAATGTCTATGTGAGCGTCTTCCTCATATAATGCACACTTTATATGGAAGTAAGGTGGCGATTAAATGCATTAAAGAGGGGTCATCCAAGGTATACTCCTCCATTGATGTTGTAGGATCATGAGACAGTCCTCACACAACTAAAGACCTTTGTTTGTAGAGCTGCAGTAGATGATCATGGCCACCTTGTGTTGGTGGCACTACTCTCACACGTGCACGACACTCAACTGCTATTTATATTTAAGGTTAATCCACTTGAGATATATTTAAATTAATTAACTTTATTTAAATTATAGGAATTAATGAGTTCGGTTGATGTATTGATGGAGGACAAATATGGATTTAGAGTATTGGCATTTATCCTCCTCCCTACTGACGAACGACTGGTCCCCGGGTCTCTCAGAACGATTTCAGTCAGATTGTGTGTTTATATTCCACAGGGATGTGAGAATGAACTCCCCAAAGGATTGTTCTCTTATTGTAGAATCGGCATATTTGAGTACATCGAGACACACATTCGAAAGTTATGTACAAGCAAGAGTAGATTGTGGTTTCTAGTCGCGGCCTTGACCATTGTTGATTTGGGGAATGATGATATTGGTGGAGTATGTAGAGGTGAGATGTATTGGGACATATTCGTAGATATTCGAATTAAAATATTTTCGGTTGTGGCTGAATTGGCCACACAGGATGATTTATTTGAACATCCAACTGGTCATTTATTACTCAAACATTTAATATGTGCATCACATGGTTTGTTTTAACAATAATTATTTATTATAGGTGGGTTTGCTGAGATTTTGATGGACAAAATGAGCGAATCAGTCGTGGAGAAATGGATTGCTTGTAATCGAGGATGTTTTGTGATTGTCAGGTGGGTAGTCACACTCATGCTTAGTCTATTTTCATGTAATGTGGGAGAGAGGCTTGTTGGTATGTTGAGGTCGTTTATTCCTGCTCTCAAAAAGATGGATTGTAGTGGTGCTAAGGTCTTGTTGTCTACTGTTGATAAAGCTGTTCATTCTTGCTAAATAAAATCTTAATTGTTTTTTGTTCGAACTTTACTGGCGTGAGTTTCTATGATAGTTCTGTCTTTTGAAATAAGTGTGTCAAAGAGGGATTAAAATAGACATTTTCATCACGGCTGACAAAAAAACACTTCGTAAAAATGAATAATATTTTGACTTGATTTTCAATAGTGATGCATCAACTTGGATCGAAAAACTTTGGAAGATTGGGTATTTAGAACTATCTTTCGGTTAGAACAGTTGTTCTTAACTCAGCGCCTCCTTTTGACAGAATTTTGATGCTTCAAAATTTCGGCATTTTCTTATGATTAAAAATATTCATAAACAAAACTTTATTTAAAAATTTTAATGACTGCCTTGTGTCTGATGAGAATTTGTTAGTTTCATTATGTCAGCTTTACTATTTGACAGATGAAGTCTCAAATCTCCTCTATTCACAATTTGCAATTTATTTCTTTGTTTGGTCAAAATATTGGAGACTGCACAAAATATTCTTTCAACTAGATATGTTGTAGGAAATGCGTTTCAACTTCATTCCACAATTGAGGATATTTATTCCTATATGTAATCAAGAATTGTTGATATCCATGTTTGTTGACTTTAGCTTCAAAATCATAATTCAGATTTAATAAATTTTCTGTTATTTTTTGAGATAAATTACGTTTCAAATAAATTTATGGACCGAACAAAAAATTTTTAATTTGGTGAATTTTCAAAGCGAATTTCATGTCTTTTCTTAATTTTTTTAGATGCAAATAAAAGCATGCGGGCTCAAAAAGTCATGGTGCCATTTAATAAATTTTAATATTCTGTAATACCCATGAATTAAAAAGTATTTTTAAGTTTAAAAAATTAAGGGAATCAGCTCAGAGCCTATAAGAACAGTCGACAGAAACGGCATTAATTTGTTTTCTAATCATTAATGTATTTTAGAGATGCCTACATAAATAATATCACTGATCGAGGGAAATAAGAGCAGTCAGTGGAGTTTTTTTATTAGTCACGGTTTATATAGATCCGATTGTCTGAATAAGTTAACTTTATATTGCTGTAATGATAATCCGATCCAGTTCTACAGGAGCAAGTGCTGGCTATGGTTTTGTGGAGTTTCAGAGGTTTGAAACTACAAATTTAACTTTAGGACGCCGTGGCCAGTATAAGCAGGATGAACGGAGTGAAAATAAAAGGAATAGGAGAAAGATAAGGCTTCGTAAAGTTTGTAAATATTGATTTTTGTTAGTTTTTATAACCACATGTCGAGAGCAAATGCAATATTCAGTATGCAAAACAAACAAGAATTGAACTGTAAATGGGGACATTAACTCTTCTCATTCAATAATATTGTGGTTTTTTGAGTTTCTTAATATATATTCTGGATTTTGGTGTCTGTCGCCTACGATGTACGAATTTATAAACAATTTTCAGAATGATGCTTCAATGTGATAGCTATTTTGTAATTATAAAAAGTATTTTTATTGAATTTTTTTATTTTGCGTTCGACAAAATCATTAAATGTTTTGAATTAACTTTAATTTATGTAATTTTGAAAACTCGTGAATAGTATTGAATAACTGGATTAATTTTGTTCAGAATAATGTCTTGATGTTATAGTTATTTTTAAGTATAAAAAAGTATTTTTATCAAAGTGGTTGTGTAATAACTGTAGTGCATCGAATTGTTATGTTATGTTATTAAAGAAATTAGAGAAACTTTATGTTCATTCTTAACATTTGGTATAAGTTTCCTCTTTATTGCAGTTAATCTAACTTTAA
This sequence comes from Octopus sinensis, assembly GCF_006345805.1. NCBI lineage: Eukaryota > Metazoa > Mollusca > Cephalopoda > Octopoda > Octopodidae > Octopus > Octopus sinensis. Next base: position 10,777 of record NW_021836178.1, read on the forward strand.
TATCTATTTTGTTTAATCTAACTAACTTTAAAGCTAGCTAGTCCTCCTCCCTCGTTAGTTTTCGTTGAAATTTTCCTTCAATGTCAGAAAGAAATTGAGTCGCAGCTTTTTTGACAATTCCGGGTTTTAAATGTAAGGGGAACAAACTTGAAGGTGTCCGAAATGCATACATATTTTCTCCTCTTTAACTCCTCAGCCTGAACAGTTGGGTATTTTATTCTATTAGTGAAAAAGAGGACATTTCTGTGTTACATTAAGCTGACTTTTTTTTGAAAACCGTCGCAGAAAACGAGTCAACAAATGGGACGTTGGTGATTGTATTGAGGAAGATGTAGAAAGTGATGGGAGGGAGACAGATATATGTACAGCATAAGGTAAAGTCAGTGGAGGCGTCAGACACCCATTTCGTATAAAGTAACGAGGATTGCTCTTTATAGGTCTTCCCGATTAGAAATTACTTGATCGCCTCTTTGATCTTTATGTAGGTTTAAAAGCCATAGTGGGTTCTTTGAAATCACCATTTGCGGACGTAAAAAAGAAAAGCTGTGTAATTTTGCAATAAAATAAAGAAATGTGAAAATATATTTGTGTATATTTAAGACAATTATTTTATAAACGAAAAGCACAAATGTGCAGCCATATATAATAGTGATGAAAATAATGCAATCGACTCAACAGTAATTTCGGAAGAAGGCTCATAGAAAATAGTCTCCTCTAATACCCCGACAGGGTCTGTCTCCCCCACATCACTTTCTACCCCTCCCTCAATACAATCCTTTTCCAACTGACTCGACAATCGACCTTCCAGTGATTCCAATCTCTCCACAACTCCTTCCATCAAACACTCAAAATGATTACAAGCTAACGAAAGAGAAGAAACAAGTTTATTTGTTCGATAGTTGTTGTTTATTGAGGATGCAAATAACCCAATCAGGGCACCAACAATCGAGCCAATCAAAGATATATATTTTGTGCTCTCGGCACGTAGTCGTTCCTTTTCGTGGTTACTCCGAAGAGCTGCAGAAAATGAATTAAATTCGTTTCTTTCTTTTTGATCACTGTCCTCGAGTTGTTGCTTTATTTTACGTTCATTTAACAATAATTCGTGTTCCTATTATTGTTTTAATATATTTTACTTTGGTTATTAGATTGACGTATTCTGGATTTGAACGGTCTATTCGGTCGAGTTGGTGTCGAAGGTGAGTCAAAGATTCTTGTTTTTGTTGCCATTTTTTTTTGTAAATCATACCGCACGTGCTGCAGTGCAATCAAGTTTTTTTCAACCTGAATTTTTAAAATTGTGATTTACTTGATTGATATAATCCTGAGTGTGTTTTATTTCTGTTATACCAAACTTGTCCTCAAATGATTGGTATATTTTAGTGGGGATTCTCTTAATTTTTTGCCCGATTTTTGATAGTTGAATACGACTCATTAAGTCTCCACTAGGCAGGTATGACTAAAATGAAATTAAAGTTTTTGAATATATGATTTTTACGTATTTTTTATGTAGAAAAATTGTACAATAAGACCGGTTTCAGTAGCATGTTGTATAATTTGATTTTTAGAGAGGTCGAAATTTGTTTGTACTATGTCCGCTGTATCTTCTAAAAGAGTGCAAGTTTTGTTTTATTTCTCCATTTTCCTCATGTTCTTGTTTTCATCGCCTAACTATTGTATATTCTGTTTTCTCAAATTTAATTTTAGGAATGATTTTTCAGATGTGTTGGCCAATTTATCGACAAATACCTTCTAATTGGTGGGCACTTAAAAGCCAAAGAAATAGCAAACTTTTACTACACCGGAAATATTTGTATAATACAGATAGAAAAAAAGACGGTCTTACCTATTGGAGGTGCAGAAATCGAGAATGCAGGGCGAGGTGCACGGTGGATGCTCAAAACAAGTTGAGCACAAAAATGCTCATAACCATGGCCCTTTGAGGATCATGAAATAAAAAGCATGAAACTAGTTTCTGACCTGAAAGATGCCGCAAAGGCGTCAGAAGACAGAACTATGAATGTGGTGTCAAGAAGCCTCATTGGAGCCAATGTTGACGTCATTAAAATATTGCCAAAGGAACGTTCATTGACTCGTCTCGTTCAACGGGAAAGAGAAACACTGATACCAAATTTGTTCCGACCATTCCTAAAATTCCTGAAAGTTTGCGATACAGAAAATGCCTACTGTGCATTATTTGAAGGAATAAAGACACTTGTTGTTACTTCACCAGCAATTATTTTAATTGATTTTGAAAAGGGGTTAATTAACTCCACAAAATCAGTTTTTTCGTCGTCTAATGTATTTGGCTGCAATTTCCATTTCGGCCAAATGATATGGCGGAAAATACAATGTCTTGGTCTTGTGGGAGCCTACAAAGACGTTTCATCGTGGGAACGAAAATTATTGAGGAAATGCTACCATTTAGCTTTCATCACTGTGGAAAATGTTTTATTGAAATTTGAAAAAATTTTCTTGATGCGACAGGAATGGAGTGTCTGCGACAGACTGCAAAAGGAACTTGAACTGAGAATAGCATGTGAAAATTTGCATGAATTGAAGTAGATTGCTATTTTAAGCTAATTGATGGTTGATTTGCTTTAAAAGTTCAGAATAAAAAGTAATTGTTTTAAAATTTTATTTTATTTACCCTTAAAATATTTTTCTTCGTAGACGAGTTGTCGCCAAATAAATTTAGGCGAGTTAGGCGACAACTCGCCTTAGACGAGTTGTCGCTCAACGTGTTCTGTTCACAATTACATCGAGTAAATCTGACAGCATTGGTTACAATCGAAAAATAGCCACTGAACGTTAAGTGTGTCGATTGAAGCTATGGTTCGTGACTATATCCCAAATCTTTTATAGCTCCTATTCTTTGAGATTTCAGTGGGTAGTTAAAAGTCTAAGTTTTTTTTTATTTCTTAAAAGAAAACAGAGAGAAAAGAGAGTTAACAAGAGGACTTCCCCGCCTCGTAGATGGAGAAACAGAAACAGTTTCCACGTACAATGGCAAGGGAAATCCTCTGTAGGAGCTATCCACACTCACGTGTGTCGTTTCTCTTGCAAGAAATCAGACGACCCAGCTTTTTGAGGAAAGTCTAAGTTGACAAATTCTTTCTCTGTACGTGATTATCGACTAGTTTATTCATGAAGGATATGAACACTAAATAGAAATTTATAACATTTATTTCTTTTAACCGAAAAAAATCAAAATGAAACTAAAGTTAGTTAGAGGACTTCCCCGCTTCGTAGATGGAGAAACAGTTTCCTCGTACGATGGCAAGGGAAATCTTCTGAAGGAGCCAGCCCGTCTCGCGTGTGTCATTTCTCTTCAGAGAGATCAGACGTCCGAGCTTATAGAGGAAAGTCAAAGAATTTTCCCCAATAACCCCTGAAGTCTCGACAGCAACAGGGGCGAATAGATATCGCTCCGAGAGTCTCTATATTTCGCAATCTTAAGCTTTTCTGTTCTAAGGGACACCGAACCGGCTGCGACGGCTGACAAGGGAAGATTAGGTTCAGAGAAAGTATCTGAACATGTCGCGTCCCAAAGACGCAGTGCTGGGCGGCACCACGCCACACAGCCTTAAATAACGTTGTCTTGAGGGGTCTCAATGCTGCCGGTATTTCATCAATCCTAGAACCGGCTGGGCTTGCTAGGGGAGACGGAAAAAGACCTGCCGGTCTATCCAACTTCCCTTTGAGTTCGGCAAGTCGCTGATTTGGGACGCGACATGTTCAGATACTTTCTCTGAACACTAAATTGTTTGCATGATTGTCGTTTAAATTACATTTTACAGGAATGCCACATTTATTAAAGCAGGGGAATATTGTATTTTATTTCACGTCCATCCAAGCTGTGCTAATCCATGAATAGCATCTAAAAAAGAATTTTTGACAAGTGGTGTCGCAAAAGAGGAACAAGGAAATATTAGAATGAATAATCAAGTTAGTTAATTAATGACATCCGAATATTTAATTAAATGCAATCCTTCCAGCATAGAAGATTGCTTGAGAAAGGGTGGCGGCAGAGGTTGCAATCTACTGTGAGTAAACTAACACACCATATGCTCCCCCAGTGATTAGTGCTGGCTCTTGTAATGTACCTGCATTTATTTCTACGCTTTTGTCAGTTAGAATAATATTTAGATTATTCTTTACTACCGTAATCCTTATATGTGAATATATAACTATACATTATGGGTTGGGACTCATTTGTGAATATGCACATTTTCTGGCTTTTATCAATACTACAAAGTCAGTAAGTTAAAATACGCAATTTGGAGGGGACGACTGATTCTTGGCTTCTGGAAAATGGCATTTAATGGCATGTAACTTTAATGTTAGAATAAGATTGTACAGAGATGATAATGCGACTAAACGTGCAAGGCATCTATATTCAGGTAACGAAGGCCACTACAGCGATATAGTGATCTAATGATTCAAAATATTTAAATGTACATATAGTTTAGGTGAATCAACCCATCAAACGAGGTTGTTAGTATTCTCTTCAGTGAGTCTTCATTACATTGACTAGTGTTAATAAAATGTTGATTACAATCGGTTCAAGTTTGTTAAATTCGAGAATATTTCTCCATTTGGAAATGTAACGTTTCTAGAAATTAAAATTGATGTTGTATGTCCCGCAGCATTTTTCTCCATTGAATTTACAGTTTTCCAAAAGTCTAATTCAAATAAGCAATTTTTCAAAAACCGTTGTGTTAAGTCACAATTGCTTTGGATCACTAAGTGAATTAAAAGTAGAACAAGTAGAAACATTCTAATCAAAGCCAATATTTATTGTGAATAACTCATTGGTTAGACATCAAATAAATTAAAAACTTTATTAACTAAACCCAAAACCGAAAATGATAAGAAATTGACTAATTATTGATTCTACTTTTTGGAAATTTTTCTCCTCTTGAGGGGACTCCATCTAGGAATTGGATGAGATACAAAAATTTTTTTGAGCCGGAATACACTTCAAAACGAGAACTCCGTTACTCGTGATCATGGATAAAACATTGATGTTCTGTTCACAATTACATCGAGAAAATCTAACAGCATTGGTTACAATCTAAAAATAGCCACTGAACGTTAAGTGTGTCGATTGAAGCCATAGTTTGTGACTATATCACAAACTTTTTATAGCTCTAAATATTGTTGGTTGCGCTACAAAGATATCTAGACAACTACGTTCATTTAGATTTCATAAAGTGTTGTTTCATTACTTACCAAGAAGATGGCTTGCACTGTATGCTCTTGGTTAATAATAATCAATTTATAGTTATTTAAAAGTTAATAGAGTCATTTATGTACGGAAATTCTCAGACTATTCTCGAGAATGGCAATAGAAACTCTTTGTTGAAACGAAACGGTTGATTTTGGTTTTTTATGTGTTTTCGGCAGTTCTGATAATAATATGCAACGTTAAGTCGACCAAGAAGGCACGAGTTTCTCGCCGACAGTCGGAAGAGTTACTACTAAATTTCAAAGTTTCAAAATGAATTAAAGGCGATCCTGTTTCCCTCACTATTGCTTGGGACACGTTCTGAGGAGCCATCTCGTCTCCAGAGGATTGTGTGTTCTCAAGGTCTTGAGACGTCCAATACACTTGAGGAAGCACAACGACTCCTTCCCAATCGATCCCATGTTCGACAGCAATCGGCCGGAAAACTTAACGATCGGTGAGCCCATCATATTTCTTCTTGATGTCCTCTGCTTTATTTGCAGCTGTGCCAGCATTGCAGGCACTTTCCAACATGTTGTCTTGGACAGGAGTCGGAACATGTTGAATCCCATACGAGAGGCTTTCCTTCCAAAAACAGAAAGATAGTCATCCCGTCCTCTCTAAAATGTTTCTCCCTATATATATAAATAATAGGTTTTGTGAAAAAGATCGTAGAATATCAATCTATAGTGAGTATCTTAGATGGCGAAAGATTTCAAAAGCACAAATTAGTAAGAAAACAAATGAGCGAAAATGATTATCATTTATTTATTTATTTATTTATTTACCCCCGGCCCCTTCAATTGAAGGAAGCCGGTTGGCTAACAGAAACGTTAGGGCCAATGTCGGACGCGCTCCCAAAGATCCCCGATCGTGATCGGTGTTTCCGAGGAAGTAGTAGAAGGCGGGGCCTGGACAGGAGAAAAGGTCGGTGAGGGAATAGGAAGGGGTTATTTCACCAAGACCGATTTTTATGCGATAATCGTGTAGGCCAGTATGGTGGCCACAGCGGAGACGAGCCAAGTTCACTCGGGCTTCTCTTGAGAGGGAGGATTCGATCTTATTAATTGGCGGCGGAAGGCGTCCCAGAAGCTTGTTTATTCCAAGACATCTGATTGCCCTCGTAGCCACCAGGTCGTGAATCCCCTTCTGGTTAATGTCCGGAGGGGATCGTATAAGCTTGCGGACTTTGTCGCGAGGGTCGGAACTATTCTCCTGTTGTTAGTGGAGTGCCAGAGGAAGTAGCCAGGGTGATTTAGGGTTCGGCATTTGTCAAGAAATTGCAGCCCGAGCATTTCAAAATGGTCACTGATTGGAAGGATTTTCGATTCCCAATGTAGGTGGTTCGGTAGGTGTCGTTTTAGACAGCCGGTAATAATTCGTAATGCTGAGTTTTGAGTTCTCTGAAGTTTTTCAAGGTTTTTGTATTAGTAAGGCAGGAACCCCAAGCAGGGATGGCGTAGTTCATAGTTTCTAATAAAGGCTTGTATACAGTTGTTAGACTTTCCTATCTGCCCAAATGAAGTCCTCGCAAATAGATCGGGCACATTGAGTTTTTTCTGGATTTTCCACAGATATATGAAACATGTTTATCATAATCTTAAGCTGCTGATGATCGAGAAGACGTTGCCCCTCAGGATCGCAATGGATATTCTTTGGAACAACCATTGCTTCTCCAGAGGCTCTCTCCGTCTTCTCGAGATCAGATTCCCGATTTTCACAACGAGTTCAAACGATTTTTGGCTCATGGCCCCGGAGGTTTCTACAGATATTGGGGAGAAGATAAAGTTGTCCAGCAGGTTGGAATATTTCTGAGCTTTATGTACCTCAGCCTTCTCAGCGGCTGAGCCTGGACTGATCGCGGAGTCAACTATATTGGTCTTTGAGAAGGTGTCTGTGCACGTGGAGTCCAACGCGAGGCATTTCCCATTACTCCACGGGAAAATGGTGACTCCATCTGGGCGTTTACCGTCTCCACGGTCAAGCCCGACGGGTTCCAGTTCTGTCGGGAATCCAGCTGCTTGTAAAGCAGCCGAAATAGTCTCGTTGATAGCGGAGTGTCTGGGAGCACGGCCAGCACTCCTTCTGCATGACAGGGGATGTAGTCCTTTGGTATCGACTTTACTCCCACATCGGCATTGGCCCCCCGAACAGACATTAAGTCCCAAGCGCATTGCTACGCCAATCTTCACACAGTCATTATCGAGAAGGGTTCCAGATTGGGAGCAAGGGAGGGCATTAAGCCACGCCCCACTTTCAGGTCTGGCAGCGGCACCGAAACAAGCGAGGCGATGCTGATCCAATGTAGGTCTGATTGCTTCCATTTTAGCTTGCTGGAGATATCATCCCATTCCCATTGGCGTGAAATGTTAGATGGAATGGCCAATCCAGATCCCTTCCAGAATTCGCAAGCTCCAGAGAAAACTCGGTCCTCTTCCAATCCGCGAGAGTTACGTAGGATTTGGGTTATGAGGGCTTGGGAGCTCGCACGTGAGGAGAGGAATGCAGGAAGAGCCATGTCCAGAGGTGAACGGAGTCCAACTCCGCCAAGGCGTAGAGTAATTTGCAGCAAGTCCAACCAGCGTCGTCAAAGGATATGTTTAGGATTTTTTCAGCGGCCAACTTCAGAGAAGTATCGAGCGATTGAAGCATGTCGGATTGTATTGAGCAGTTTGAAGTTCGCAGCAAATATAGAAGCCTTGGCAACATGAGGTTTGCTCTGAGCACGAAAAATCCGTAGTGAGAATCAAGCAACATGAGCTTATTGTGAAATCAGTGACCCATTGGCTTTCTCAGATAGCGACTTCTTAAGTGGATTTGGCCCATGGGCGCGCCGAGGAAAGAACATCATCAATGGGTGTGGTTGTCAGCCCCGGCAGGCGAAGTTGCAGCTTGTTTAGTGCGGAACCGAATTCTTCGTGCGAGCAAGAGATATTTATAAGCTCGCACTTGCTGACGTTTACTTCCAGTCCAATTTCACGGAGGGTGGGAATTATGTTGAAAATATCCTCAATCACAGTATCAGAGGGGCCCCCGATGGTTGCATCATCGAGGTACCACAGGTTGAAAAAAGAATCGACTTTCCGTACGACAGAGTCAATGCCGAGGGCGAACAGCAGTGGACCGATAGGGTCGCCCTGCTGAACTCCTGTGCACGATTTGATAATTTCATCTCCAAAAAGAAGAGAGCTGTCTGACCCATATGCCAAGTGAACCAAGCCGATAATATCAGGAGCCCTTTCTAAGCAGGTTTCGAGAATCACATCTCTCCTCAGGCTGTTGAATGCATTCTTAATGTCCAGTTTTATAGCTAGAACTCCGGGACCATTTGAGTTCCCTTTTTGCGAGGAGAATTCTCTGGTTGCATGCACTGCAGCTTCGCAGCCATTTGGGATTCCCACACCCAGCTGAAGTGGCGAAAGTTCGCAGCTGAGTCTCTGTGATGCCCTTCGTGCTTAACTAGTCACGATACAAATTAGTTATTTGCATGGATAGTGAAAGTGAAATGCAAACTATTCCAGATTCTATTCATCGGAATAGCCATTCTGGAATTCGTAAACTGCAACAGGAATGTTTACACTCTTATTTTACAATAAGGCGGAAAATTATAGAACTAGTTGTCAAAAATGCTCAATTTGCAAGTTTTCTATTCTTAAAGTATAAAATTAATAGCAGGTTTCTGATTCTAAATTCCATGTGATTGCCAAAAGACCAAATGAACGATTCCAAGCAGACCTTGTAGACGTTAAAAAATTTAACGATTCCAATGATAGTTACAAATGGATATTTACAGTCATTGATGTTTACAGTAGGTATGCCATCTGTAAAGAAGTTAAAAATAAATCTCAATAGGAATATTTAAATCTAATATTGAAATTTAGATATTTGTGAAGCATTTGAAGAAATTTGTTTTGAAATCGGCTTTTGTGAGATTCTAAAAACAGATAATGGAACGGAGTTTAAGAATAATTATCTAGATTTTTTCTGCCTTTAAAACAAAATCAAACATATTATGGAAGACGAAATCATCTTCAATCACAAGTAATAATACAATATTTATCTGTTTCAGGGTATCGTGGAAGGTTTAATCAAACTTTGACACGAAATCTTTCAAAGCTGATGAGTGAAGAATCAACTAAAAATTGGATCCAATTTATTAAACGAGGCACTTTTATATATAACACAACTATTCATTCTTCTATAAACGAAACACCATTTAAAAAACTGAGAGGAGTTTCTGGTATAAACACCGTCATTCATGAGTATAAGTTTTTTAATTTTTTAAATTTTACAGAAAATGAGAGTTTGGATGATTTTTATCCACTATCATCTAAGGATTTAAACGTAGAAAATATTTCAGATGTTTCAGCTAAATTTTGTATAAAGTATGGTTGAAAACTTGGATCATAATGATTTTGTATTGATTAGAAACCAATGAAATTAATTTTGACAGTCACTGTGACAGACATTATGATAAATTAACAGGTGACATTAGCCACCATGATGGGACGCAACATAATACCCTTGGATGGAGAAATAAGAAGTAATATATCTGGCTTGTTTACGAATTGACAGGAACATTCCCTCTAATCTCGCGATGGAATACTTCTACAGTTCTCATCCTACTATGACAGAGCACATTAAACAGAAAATAATATGTGAGATTTTATTCTTTATATTACGAGTCAAGAGGAGATTTTAACAAACCACTTTAAGTCATCAGCAGCGACGTTGATGAATATGCACGTGGGTCTTTCATAGGTCTCTGGTTTCTCATATCTTTAATGCTACAAAGAGACTTGACAAATTTCAAAAGATTTTTGAAAACTTATTGCGTGCCAGTAAAACATAAGACAGAACATTAATCTGTTTGATTTCAAGAAACGTGTGAATTCAAAGGAGGACGATACACTAGAAAGATTAACCAACATCAATGAATAGACTGCTAATTATCGAGAAGACGCAATGAAGATTCTTTGAAAGACATTATGGTAGCGTCAGAATCTAAATCAGCTTTATAAAATAGAATGCGAAAGCTTTAGGAAACATGCAAAAATCTCCACTTTATACTAATCTTCTCAAAATGTAATATTCATTTTTAAAGAACTTAACTTATCCGTGGAACTCAAAATTGTCTCATTATTTCCTTGCATGCTTACATTCACATCATTCAATATCATAACTATGTCTGTTAAATATGCTAATTTTAATTCCAAATCTGATCAATTCATGAAATTGATAGCATTGTTCTCTCGTAAAAAACTCAGCAATAACATCTTTTACTGGGCACGCTTCGAGGCAGGCCGAGGAGCGAAAGATTCTCAAGTACGGGCACCTCTCCAACTCGCTGTTCTTTACTCCAATTGCCGTGGGAGTCCTCCGGGATCTTCGGCCCCAAGACACTCCGCTTCCTTCGCTCGCTCGGTCGACGGATTTCAAGGACTAGTCACGATCCAAGAGAGTTTTCTTGGCTCCTGGAACGTCTGTCGATTGCTGTGATCCGAGGGAACGGCTTCGCCATTCGCGATGCTGGCCAGGTGTCTCGTGAAGGCTTTAATTAACTTAGCTATCTTTATTTCTTTCTTGTTAAAAAAAAAACATAACAAATAGGAACGTGATTATAATTGTTTTATAATAAGTAATTTTCAAGTTAAAAATTAAAAAAATAAGTAAATATAAATCTGAAAACCTCTTCTATAAAACAATGACTAATTAGATTGAAAAAAATTAAAAGCTTAATGGATTATCAAAAATAGTGAAAAGCTATTTTAACCAAACATCCTTGCCACCTGGAAAGTAAAAAAACATGGATTTGGTTAAGGCTATTAAAAATACAAGACATTTGGGACTATCGGCAACTATCTAAAATCCAGTCATTGGTAGTAACTAATTTGCGTCAACTTTCAGACTGTTCAAATTCACTTTGTCTAATTTCCCATATCAGCTTTAGAGTCGAACTCCAGTAATTCCGGCCTTAATGTATCAAAACCATCTCTACTTGGCATGAACGTGTCAAAATTGGCTGTAAAAATCACAATATGCTGATTTACCCAATGAATCAAACATTTTTTGTGGGTGATTTAAAACATGTACAAAAAAGAAACAATTGTTGAAATTATGAAAATAAGTAAGCAATTTTTCAAACTGTTGCTTTGAAAATAAATCCTCAAAAATCTGTTAGCAATTCGGATTATCTACCGTTTTCTAAGATTCTCGATGGAGTGAAAACATACCATATTTGGAAATGTTAGAAGACAATGTAAGTAATGTCCTCAATGTGAAAGTTATTAAGTCAGATTACTGAAAGTTAAGAAGAAATAATTCAACTTTCGCGAAACAAAACTCTGCAAATTTGTTACATAAGATAAATATGCAATTTCGATAGAAAATTATAATTTTGGATTTTGATCTGATTTGAGAGGGTTGCTTGTTTTTCTCAGAATATACACTTAAAGCCAGCAAACAAAGATAGTCTTTATTTATGTAGAAAAAATCTTGGAAAGGATGGTAAACCAGGCAGCAATGAAATCCAGATGAGATTGTAAGTAGTTGGTGGCCGTTGATAAATCGCTATCTTTTGATAGAATGATTATGTTGTCTGCGTATGAGAGCAGTAATGTATTCTGGAAACCGGTGCGTCACTTAAATGGGGTAAAGAAAACTAGCGATAACACTGAGCCCTGAAGACTCTATTCGGTAGGTATCAAAAGCGGGACTTGTATTCTTTGATCACTGTTTGGCTTAAGCGGCCCAATATAAAGGTTGTTAGTCAACGTTTCAAGGTTGTTGGAATATCGGTCATAGCAATTGTATTACTCAGAACAGATCTCGAAGTGTGATCAAAGGGCTTAATGAGATCGACCGACACAAGTATATTCTTTAAGGAAGTTTACAAATATTGCCGACACATCTCAGCAAATGCTTAATTTGCAGTTATAGTTGGATGAGGAGTTTGAATCAGTGAATTGTATTACAGTAAAGGCTCTCATGTCAGCCAATTCTGAAAATGTGGCGATTATTGAAAAATGGCGAATAACAGAATCCATAAAAATTATCTAAATAATATAGTTTTTAGTTTTCCTAGAAGGCCTAGAGCAGGGGTTCTCAACCTTTTTAGCTCAAGGGCCAAATCGATAATTAAGATTAGCTTCGCGGCCGCACAAAAAAATATTTTAATATATTTTTATATTTTCCAAGCCGGTAACTCGCTTGCAATCCGAAGTGCAGCCACTGCTGATGCGTAATGAGTTTTAGACTCTTTTTTTCTTTTTTTAATTTCCATTTTTTTATAAAGAATAAAAGCTAAAAAAATCTACAAAAGGCGTTGTATCTAAAAAGAAAGTACTATTTGTTTATTAAGTTTTGAAATCGGAATAAGTAAAGTCGAAGAAGTTCGTAAAAGCTGACTCAAGTGAGTGAGTTGTTACGATATTTATTTTTTATTCGAATCATTTTACTAAATATTGATTCGCATAAATATGTAGATTTAAACATTGATATATTCATATATGCATTGTGTGTTATATTTTGAATTTGTCTTGAGGAATTAATTCGTAAAAATTATAATAGACGCATTTTGAACAATGCCGCCAGTAAATTAATGAGTTCTAGTTGAATTTTGCAGGCGCATCCTTAATTTCCACGCTGAATAAAGTTGCGAATATTTCATTAAAGGAAGGAATTCTTTAAAATTCTAAAAATTAAATTTATAAAATGTACCCCAAAACGTGCTTCAAATTGATTAATGAAATCACCAATTATGGATATGTTTAACCTTAAGAATGAATAATTAAATTTAAACATTATTAAAAAATTAAAAAAGTTAGTTACTCTAGAGGGGCCGCAAAAAAAATCCTGGGGGCCGCATTTGAGAACCGCTGGCCTAGAGTATTTCATTTAAACCTATTTTGAATAAATTATTATAATAAACAACAACCGGTCGCATCAGAGTTGGAACCGGTCGGCCTGGTTCGGGAGGATGGTAAACGTCTTGACGGCCTAACAACATTCCCCTTCGAAAATGGCAAGTCACTCATCTGATACGCAAATTGCACGAACATTTTCTCCGCCGAAAACATCTTTACGTCAGCCGTCAACTAACTCGGCCAAAACGCTAAAAATCGAGAAATACAGTGGATTATCTCACCGTCATATCATTGCTCCGATCGCAGTGGAGACGTCGGGAGTCTTCGGTCACAGAACTAAAGATTATTAATTTATATGTTCTTAATGAATGAAAGACAAATAACAAGGTCCTGTGGCCCAATGGATAAGGCGTGTGCCTCCTAAGTACAAGATTCCGGGTTCGAGTCCCGGCAGGACCTTTTTTACAATTTTTTATTTTTATTATTCACATAAAGAACAATAATCAAAAGTCCAGCTAAAATTGATTTTTAATTTTTGCGTCCGCTTTCAGTCAATTCTCCTCCTTTTGAGAATTGAGCCTGAGCTAATGTCTTTGACGGGTACATTTATCCATTTTACAGGGCAGGCCACTTTTTTGGTTGTTGTTCTCGAGTCCGATTCTATGGTCTCACTCGGGAATGCAATAATCGCATGCTTCATCATTGTAGACAGGAGTTTGTACTCCCGGCGCATGCTCTCCAGTGTTTTCTTGATTACGATTGTCTGGACATATGCACGCGTAGAGTCATGGAATTGTAGGGAGTTTTGGTAGTGCTTATAGAATTTGGATGTTATTCATCCCATCCATATGGCCATGCGGCCGCCCTTTAGGTGAAATTTAAAAACTACTTTCTGTGGGTACTTTCTTAAATTTGGTTAGCACTGCTTTTTTATTTTAATAAAGAGATCTTTACACGATGATTAGTAATCAACAACTTGCTATCCAAATCAACTCTGAAGATCATTTTTATAACAGCATTAACATTCTGTTATTCAATCATGATGGCTAAATCCTATTCTGAGGAAACTCTTTGGAACTTTTTCCAAAGATTTAGTGTCCGTAGGGAACTCTTTATGGTAAAACCATTGACGCTGCATATGCAATTTTGGATTTTTGAATATGCAACAAAGATTTGCAAAATCGGATCATTCGGATGATTGAAGCTTTTCAATGGATTCGAAATTTTCGACATCAAATAATTCTTCTTGATTATAGAATTTGTTTAATTTATTTAAAACTTAAAAAGCCTCTTTAAAAGTTACACTTTTCTGACTCTCCTCTAGAGGTTCTTCACTATTAATTTCTTACTTCCTGCAAAATCATTAAATCCTCGCTTTGAAGCAAATATTTTGGGTTTCTCAGCAATATTTTCATTGTTCAAATGGTTCCTTTACCATTCATTGAATTAATCCAAGAAATCGTATCATTATCGATTTCACCAAACTTTAAATATTATTCACAATAAATATTAGATTTTAAGTTATTCAACAAAATTCCTTTTATTTCTCAGATCATCAATAGATCTACGAGTAATTTTCTGGAAAAAATTTCCGAAATTTTTATAGAAGGTAATTCAACATTTGATTCAATGAACTTTAAAATGACAATTTTTTTGTTTTTTATCGTGTAAAGCTACGTTTCATGAAAACAATGAAAACGTGTAAATAATTACCTGTAAAATTAATTAAAAAAATATTTAAAATTGAGACATAGCGGATTCGTAACAAAAATCTGGCGGATTCGAGAATTTGGCAGATTCGAAAAATTTTCTTAGAGAAAATGGCCTATTGGAGAATTTATTAGTTATAATTGGCAGATTCGAGAGACTGTAGTGATTGTATTTAATAAATATTGCCTTCTTTTAATATTGAAAAATATAATCGATCAGAAATCCATTCTCAAAATCATGTGTGACATCAACTTACTTTAACCGAAGACAAAATCGATATTACCGTACTTGTAAAATTAGATTGCTGAATTTTTTTTGAAATGAATTTTTGATAAAAAACAAAGAAAAGAAGAGAAAAGCGTTAAGTGCCAGCGGCAAGGACGCAGTGTGCGTTGCCGTGAAAATGGCCAGACCGATGGGCTGGCGAATATGTTAAGGATTTTTATAAAGAATTTTTATTTTCAATTTTTAATAAAGTAATAAAAATATATTTTAATTAATATGTGCCGCAAGAAAAAAACCCTGGTTTTAAGTACGCGAGCACGAAAAAGTAGGAAAGCTAGTCTAGACAGTTTAAAACATATTTAGCAATCTTATTTTAACACTACAGTATTAGAATCGATTGACGGCGACAGAACATTTCATCAACCGACAAAAATTTGAAAATATACGCATATTCACTTCAAAAAAACACTAAGAACCCACAACGGATTGAAATCTCTATTGCTAGTGACAACCAATCTTCTTTGTGATTGCCCAAATCAAATATTCGGATGTTGCTGATCAACCAACATGATGGTTACTCATAATATTTCCTAGTTTACTTTTATCTTCAATAATGTCAATTATTGTATGAAGCAGTCACAATCAAAGCAGTTTTCATTGTTCTGCACTGTGAGAATATAACTATTATTTTCTACAATAGTTGTCATTTATTAAATTTTTTACAAAAAATATATTTTAATTTATAGTTTAACTATTTATATTAAATAAAAATAAATTCAATTTAAATATAGTCTCGTGACACTCACATGTCGGCTAAATTACTACGATCAAATCCAGTACCAACTGATGGGATGAGATGGCTTAAACACTATATTACAGAGTAGCCTATGAACCATTCAGGAAATGCTATGTCCGACCAATCAGGGGACAAATTCAGACTGGGGGAAACGCTTTTTTATTACAGCAATTGCCGACCATGGACAAGTGAATTTGTGAATAACAACAAAAATTTGACGTTTAAATTTAGTCATTAAACCTATTAAATGGAGTATCTTCAGAGGAGATATAGTCAGATATAGCAATACTAAGTTCAATAGGTTGAAAATATTGGTAGGAAAAGACAAGGGAAAGCAGGGGACAGTGACTACGATATTTCAGAAAGAAATTGGTGTTTGTTCGTGGACTCCACCTGGTAAACTATTAAATAAATTTATTAATTAAATATATATAAATTAAAACCAATTTAATATAGAAATATGAAATAATTGGTTCTTCGGATAAATCCCCCGGATATTGTCATGCCAGAGAAATGCCTCTTTCAGTAGTGGAGGACATACAGCTGGTGGATCCAATTGAAAAGTATTCCAACGATGGTAAATACCAGGAAAGGGACCGCGGTGACGTGGAGATACACGGAAGACGGAGACCTCATCCGAGTCTCCTCCACGACCGGAGCCCACATCCCAATCCCGGCATCAGCCTGGGACATATTGGACCCCTCCTATGGCTATATTGTGCCGGAGGAGTACAAGGAGGGGGCTAAGGACTGTGATCCCCGGACGGTCACTTTTGTGAGCTACAAGCCAACACTGAATTTGGTGGAGGATGATATTAAGGATTCTCTGGAGAGTGCCTAAGGATGAGACTGTTAGGAAAAAAACTTATTGGTATTAAAATTTGGAATTGATTAATTTAATTATAAATTTAATTTGTTTTTTAATAGATTTTATTGTTTTATTTTTGTTGTTGTGTGGTTAGATAATGTCAGTGTTCGACAATTTAGCTCATCCGGATAATCCAGTGTGTTTTTGATATAAAAATCGGCTCATATGTAATCTCCCACATTTAATATCGACAGGAAGCAGGTCGTATCAAATTCGAACTTTATGCCCACAAAACACCAAAAACAGCCGAAAATTTTAGGTCTATATTATACAAATAAAAGACAATTTGTGTACAGGAGAGTTCAAAAAGGACGGGGTCCTGTCGCGTCTACAAGGACTCGACCTTCCACAGGGTCATGAAGGACTTTATGGTCCAGGGAGGGGACTTATAAAGGGGGACGGAACGGGAGTCTTTTCTATTTATGGAGGGGAGTTTCAACGATGAAGACTTTGGGGGTGGTCACATTCGTCGGCGGGGGTGTTGTCGATGGTCTTGTTTTGGGGGAGGTTTGTAGGCCAACAGTGGAAAGGATTCGAATGGGTGTCAATTTTTTATTACTTGTGCTGATTGCACTTATTGGATAAGAAAACATGTCGTTTTGGTATTTTTGTTGTTTTATTTAAAGGGCGTATTCTTGAGGGTATTCTGGTTCTCAAAAAGTGGAGAATATGCCAGTTGGGCCTATAATAAGCCCAAGACTAATGTCGCATTTCACAGTGGGGACAGCTTTGATTTTTCCTATTTTAGTTATGATTATTTTTGTTTTTCACTTTCTTATTTCTAGTTATGATTATATTATACATGACAAATCTTATTT
The DNA here is from genome assembly GCF_006345805.1 of Octopus sinensis. Taxonomy (NCBI): domain Eukaryota; kingdom Metazoa; phylum Mollusca; class Cephalopoda; order Octopoda; family Octopodidae; genus Octopus; species Octopus sinensis. The sequence continues at coordinate 28,289 of NW_021836178.1, forward strand.
GCAATCATTCTTATGATTCTGGGACATTGAGAGTTGTAAAGGAAGATCACACTGCTTAATCAACCGGGAAATATTCTTTTGAAAAAAGAAGAAAATGGAATAAAGATATACTCGTGTTTTAATGTTGATTAATCCATGTCTAGGTTGAAACACAGTATTTTTGTAATTTTTTTAAACAGAACTTTGAGAATTGAGAAAGTTTAGATGCTAGCTAGCGTAGATGGTTGAAAAGTAGTCAGGAGACTAAGGGTTGGCTTAACGATGCCGGACTGCATATTGAATGGCGGTTTCCGCGGAGCACCGAGATTCGCTGAAAAAGTTTTAATAAAACGTTCAGTCAAATTTTTATTATGATGGGTTTAATTAAGTTATTGAAATACATCGTTTATGATTCTTGCTATGTTATAGAAATGCTCAGCAGGGGTCGGAGAATTTCCCACTTCACGAGCCGGATTATAAAAAAATTATTGGTCTGCGGGGCGGATAATTTTGTTTACTTATTTAAGGCTAATATTAATTAATTGAATAAAAAATTTTATTTTAACATCGATCCCCTGCTTTGAACAATACGTTAGATCTCCGTATTCGAATTCTATACCCAACAAAAACTGATGAAACTGACGTGATAAAATTTAGAAAATTGCGCTAACATCGGATGCCACAAGGAGACCAATCAAAAATCTAGAATAGACTTAACATATGAAAATCACCAAATGATCTTTCTACCCTCCGACTGCAGACATTATAGACAAGGATTTGTGATTAACAAAAGACTTTAGTCAGGGTTGTTAAAAATCATGATTTTTTCAAAAAAATCAAAAAAATCTGATTTTTTTGATTTAATCACGATTTTTTTGATTTAATCAGATTTTTTTGAATTAAATGATCTTTATTTCAAAACGACCCTTTCCACTGGCTTATCAGAGAACCTCTCTCTTTGTACATAAACACTGAAAAACGGCCACGCAGAACGATCTATCGTAGTTCCTTATGTCCACCGGGATCACTTAACTAGTTTGCATTACGCTTCTTTCTTGTGGTTTCGGGTTATAAATAAAAAAATATTTCAAAGCGAACTAAAATAAAAAACAAAAACAATGGAAATCGTTTTTATTTATTTAAAGCTTGTAAATGGAAACAAGTTTGGCTGCTTTTTCGATCCCCAGCCTATTGCGTACATTTGAATGTAGAAATCCGAATGTTGAAAAGATTCTTTCTATTCCACCTGTCGAAGCAACTGCTCCAGAATTTTTTGCATAGTGAAATTACTTGTGAAGGTAACTGGTATGAATTCGACTCCCACCAAGCTATAGGTGATACTTTACTCAATAAATCGGAGCAAACATGTATTGTTTAAATGGATCAGCTTTTGCTCTGAAATTAATCAGAGTCGGAAGTGCATATTCATAATTTTGAGCACAATAACTCAATGCAATGTCAATCTCAACATTTGAAAGAGATTTCCCACTACATGTCGGGTCGATCAAATTCGCAAGTAAGTGGAAAGGTGTTAATGCTTGTTTTGCTCGAATTCTCACTTTTCCTAAAATATTCGTACATCCATTGTCAATATATGTCTGTTCAAGTTCTTTCCAAATTTCTACAGCATGACTAATCGTGGTAGAATCATTCTGAATTTATCTAAAGCGACAGCAATTGTTTAATAAGCATCAGATATTTTCAACGCGTCGTTTAGGGAAATATTTTGGACCTGGAAAAAATCTCTGTATCAATATCCGTTCTGTGTTCCTCACAAGTTCTCAAAATAATAGACCAATTATCCAGATTAAGATTGAAAACAGTCTGATAAGTGTTCCACCGTACATCAATCGGAAGAACGAGTTTTTTTCCTCCATTAGATTTGTACAATGCAGCTGGAAGATGGACGTTTCGGAAATATTTATTGATTGTTACAATAGTTCCTTTAACGTCCGCTACCTCGACATCCTCACAAGAAGGTTGAGATAATGTGCGAGCAACCATAAGTAATTATTTCATTGCCATCTTCCATCATTATCCGTCTCATTTTAGTCATGTTGGCAGCATTATCCGTTACAAGACTGCCGATTTTACATCCAAACCGTTGTTCAGCCAATTGTGCGGAGGCTAAAGCAACAGATTGAAGATATTCCGCAGTGTGGCTATATCCAGAAGTGTCCACAGTGTCAATGAGATAATTTTCCCCATCTGATGTCACAACCGAGACACAAATAACGGGTTCATTATGAATGTTGCTCCACCCGTCCAACATCATAGACACTGTTTTGTCCTGGAGTCTTTGTCGACAGTCTTCATGTATTTGGTCGTACACATGATCAAGTAATGTACCACCAATTTGATAACGAGAGGGTAAACGATACCCAGGAAGAAGCATTTGGACGATTTGACAAATTCGGGATGTTCTACAGCAGCAAACGGAGTGTTTGTAGAAAATATGTATCTAGCGAGTTGCAGATCCATCAAATCTTTCTTAGATGAAGTCGTCGTAGTTACGAAATTGATTAATGAATGGTCCTTCATCCTTGGAGGAAATTCGCTTTCAGGTCTCGGCATATTTTCAGGGATTATCAATATTACTTCGACATAATAAATGATGCTGCCTCATCCGAGATACAAGACCTTGTATGTCCTTCCCACAATTACGACATCTGGCACGGCTTCCGGTCTTTCCAGGAATAATACGTTTATCAAAATAAGCCCACAAAGAATCACGCTTTCTTCCAGACATTTAAAAAAATTTAAATGATTTTTTTGATTTTTTTAATGATTTAAATCATTGATTTTTATTGTTGATTAAAATCAAATGATTTAAATCTAACAACCCTGACTTTAGTGTTGACTCAATGGCGGAGAGTAATAAAATGAATTTTAGTACTAAAAGTGCAAATTAGCAATAAAAAAGATTAAATGGGGTTCTATCAGTTATCAACGTATTTGCAGAATGGCAGAATTTTCAATGCTCCTTATGATAAAACGAATTCTACAAAGTGCTGACTCCACATTTACCTGTCCTCATCTACACTCCTTCTCATCACCGGAGATTGGAACGCAGAAACTAGTATTCTTCGTGGTACAGAAACTTTATAGGGCAACGTAAAAAAGGATATAGAAACCTGCCGGAAAACATTGGGGAATTTCTGTAAAGCCCTCGGGCTAGTCTTATGCAACAACTACCTGAACGGGGAGAAAACGTAATAAAAACGAGAAATACCAACAAAAAATTGAGTAAATTATCTGCCCCACAAAAGATATACGTCTTCTAAAAGACCTTCGTTTATATGAAAGGTCACTCTTTGACAGCGATCCCAAAATTTGCCATTTTTGTGTCTATTATATTTCAAACAGCAAAATTTGTCTGTTTAATTTCGGAATATCCATTTTAAGTATAGAGCCAAAAGAAAGAAAACATAAAAATTTGCAAACGAAACAATACCAAAGGAAAGATTACAACCTATTTAAAACGTGGTAATATATTGTTTTTAATTCGATAAATTAAGAACATCTAAAAATAAAATAATTAAAATTTAATATCATTGGTCTATTTGTATTCAGCTAGTATCTTAGTTCCAGTCGATTTACAGTAATTAAAACTTGAATCTCTGAATATTGCTAACTTTTAGGCTCTGCTGGTCTCCGTGCGTCTCGCTCGCATTCCTTGAGAATTTTCAACGAATCCAGAATCCTGAACTCAGAAAAATAACCAGATGTTTAAAATCTTTTTTATTGACTATTTCCATTTGGAAACAATAATCCTGCTTATTGTTAATCATCTTGAATTTTCCAAGCTCCAATTTTTGATGACTTTTCGGCTGATTACTAACAAAAGGAAAACACGTGCTACTTGTGCTGATCTGGAAAAAATTGTATTGAAAATTATATTTGGAAGCTGAGGACAAAAATCAGCATTAATACATGACTTTGCTTCCACAAGTGTCATTAGGAGACAATCACCAAACAAAATATTCAAAAATCCCTCCGAAAATCGATAAATCAAAATTATTATTGCCAAAAAAGAAATTCTCAGAACAATTTGCCACGGGCATCATTTTCGCTTTGGACACGATTTCACAAAAAAACATCAGAAAGAAAACCCTGCCACGTGTGTTACTCCAATCCGATCTCCCTCCACCATTTGTCTTCTGTCCTAGACCACCCGCAATGTAATTTTCACGAGATTTCTGAAAACGACCGGCTTTCCCAATGTCAAGGAGTTTGAGGCTACTAACTAATTAACTTCGAGAAATATGTTCATTTTTCTTACTTTTTATTTTTGTGACTCATCGAATGTAAAACAAAAAAATAGTGTGATTATTATTTATCAAGACGTGACCACTTTCTACATAACCAATACAGTACTGATGCTATCGTAGACTATTGAGAATTACAGTTCTCTGACAGTTCCAATAATTTTGTTGGTCGGTTTTGTTTACTTATTTAAGGCAAATATTAATTAATATTTAAGTCTGTGAATAGGTTGTAATAGTGCTCACTAAAATTTATGCCAGAGAATAGTTGACTAATTTGAGTTTTGCATAGAGTTAGCTCTGTTTCTATTTTCCTTAAACTGTAATTAGTCACTCTGTAGTCAATGCTGTAGTTATGAGTATTTAAAATACTAATAGATAACTTTAAATACTATGACTATCCACATAGCGTTATCATTTTCAAGAAAATTTTGGTCATTATTCAGTTAATGTATACGTTTAATATTTTATTTCATTTAGGTTATCATAAACTAAGAGTTGCTCCATTTCCAATACCCACAAATACAGGGTGTCCTAAAAAATGAATACATGTGAAAAATAACGGTAAATGTAGTCTTTAATTAAAATTTTACTTTTTTTAAAAGTATAAATTTATTTAAAATGTTACAATATTTATGTGAAATATCGTTTTTTTGTACTTTAATGCATTTTGGAAACTTTATTTCGAATAATTGTAAATAACTCATAAATTCACGATTTCTTTCACAACCACACCCCCTCAAGACAGGAATGATGAGCAGACTTTACTTCGAAGAAAGAAAATTCATTCTAAAATATTACTGGAAATGTGAAAACGCAGTTGAAGTGCAAAAACAACTTAGAAAAGAATTTCAAAAAAATCTGCAACACGAGTGACTATCTTTCGAATTAAAGATAAGTTTGAAGCCTATGGAACTGTTCAGAACGTACATAAAAAGCGTTTCAGAAAATCAAGAACATCAATTTCTTCTCAGCAAGAAAGAGAAACCATATACCCAGATACCAAGTGAATAATTTCATAAGTGTAATTCTATTGCTTGAAGTTGTTAGCGGTGCTTGGATCAAGGTGGGCGCCACTTTTGAGATAAATGGTAAAAACCGGAAAATGATACTATTAAATATATTTATATTTTTGAAACAGTAAAATTTAATTAAAGGCTATCTTTACAGTTATTTTTTTATGTATATACAGTTTTTTGGACATCTGTACATAAAATGGGATTTTTTGTCGAAGAATGATAGTATTGTTGTAATCATAAACGATGTTCTTTGTGCATTTAAAATCTTGACGTTTGTCGATGTGGATCATCTTCTCGTGGTGGCAAGTTTTTCGTAGGATTAACTAACAAAAAACCCACTCCGTCGCTGGCTACAGCTTTCAGCCAAAAACCGTCTGCCCGATTTCCTGGGTTGCTCATACATCTGCCAAGACAGAGCGGACTCTATAAATGACGGCGGCCTTTAACCTTGATCAGAAAATCAATTCATTTTACTAACTGTACACCACAAGCCTACTCGCTAATCGACAATGACTCAGTGATTGAGCTGACAGTTATAAGGATTTCTACAGGGACTTCAACCAGAAAACTGATTAATATGTACAGTTCTCATGTCAAGAAAAGGCGAAGCAGTTTTCTCTCACGACATCTCACTGTGTACTCCGATTCTGGCCTCTGTTTTTTCTTGGAAGGTCGTTGATGACCTAATCACTGACCACAACCCAATCTTAACTGAGAATGCTTTTACACTAACTAAAAAAAAGATTCTTTGGACATCAACAACTTTCGCAGTGAATTACTTAAATGCTTGCATTATTTACAATTCCAAAATAATCCACCCTTCAAGGAAGAATTGAACAGTTCCGACCTATTTAAACTTCCTTATAAGACTCGCGACAAACTGAAACAGATAACAGGGCACTCTTCCGAGTCCTCTATCGAACTGAATAACTTAAACAAGGAATCATTGCTGCCATAAATGTGCACGTGAATTCCAAGTGGACTGAATTTATCGCCTCAATCGACTAAAAATCAAACAGCTTCCAAATCTGGAAGACCCCTAAGGACATGAATGGTCTGATGTATGAAAATCTAAAATTCCACAAATCTATAATTCTCATTCAAACACCCCACTCAATCCACTTCAGGAGACAAATACGCTAATGAAATATACGCTTCATTAAGTCACAAGACATCTAACAAAAATGATCAGAAGGTTTCCAAATGTCCGAGAAGTCTCTCAATGTATTAAAAACTCGAAAAAAATCTCCCACTACGGGTCCTGACAACATTTTAATTCACCATCTTAAGAAATTTGGCTCCAACAATTTCATAGTCTCTATTTACAACGATTCCGCTGCAAAAAACAAATTCCGTCTGCCTGGAAGAAATCACGTATCATTATATTGATCAATTCAAACAAACCGACTGGCATTCAAAGCTCAATCCGCTTAATCCCTCTTTTTTTCACAGCAACTAAAATACTCCAAAGACTAATCCTTTTACAAGTATCCAATCACTTACTAAGCTCCCACACCCAACATGATTTCAACCAGTGCACTCAACAACTACTCACTTACAACACTTTCCCAATTCGTTCTAGACGGGTTCAACGAGAAGAGACCGCCAAAACGAACAGTCCTAGCTTCTATCGACATATCTAAGTTTTTTGACAGCGTTTCTCGATGCGGTCTTATCTTTTGACAGGAAACAATCCCAAGCTATCTCTCTTTGATTCTGACCTACCGCTATGCAAGCACCCCACTGTTTTCGGACTTACTTTTGACGCAACCATGTCCTTCAACAAACATGTCTCGAACATCTTTGATGAGGCAAATATGCGTATAAATATTCTAAAAGCAATAAATGATTACATCAAGAGTGCCCAGAACCATTCCTCAAACGAGTCTACAAACAATTCATCAGCCCTGTTTTAAGCTATGCAAATCAGAGGTGGGTTCCATGTTTATCTACAACCTTCGCCTTGAAATTCCAATCAGCCAAAAACAAAACAATGCACATTATATCCGGGTGTATGAAATTAACGCCCATCAATGTCTGAAATACAAGCAAGCAAATAAAAGCAAAGTATACGGATGAACTATCTTTGAATGCAAGAGGCTTCAAACCGACCTGGAAACAGCAAGCACTATACAGTATAACCCCCATTTGGGGCAGGCCTCTAGCTTGAGGAACCTCTATTTTTGGGGTAGATTGAAAAAGATGTAATTTTTAAATTTAGAAATTACCGGAACCTTTAAGTAAGGCACAGGATTTTTAATTTATATACATACACTCAACCATTTTTGTTTCCTTCAATTTTGTTGGCCAATTTAAGAGGGTTGAATGTATTTGCTATTAAAATTAATTATATAAAATTTTATTTGAAATTTTGGAAAATACCATCGTTTAATTAAATGACGCTAAACCCTTTTTATAATAAACTCTAGTTGCCAGCTATGGACGCGATAAAATATTAAAAAATAATTATCCGGATAACCATAAATCTGTAATTTTAGGAAGAAGAAAAAAATTAAGTTAGGAATGTACAGAGGGGAAATTCTGGGTGGCTAAAACTCGCACCCTCCTGCGGAAAGTACCGCATGTGTGTTGCCACGGAGAATGGCGATGGATATCCGCTGCAATAGCCACGAAACCTCGCGTGGCTCTTTCGTCCTGTGGGCCAATTTCCTTCCGATGTCGCTGATGAAGGCCGAGGTTAGAGGCCCTGCGACGCCCGATGTCTCCAAAGCGATTGGTGCGAATATAAAACGGCGTCCAAGTTCTTGGTATTTTTTAATTTTGGCCGTCTCAGCCTTGTGGAAATCACGAATTAGTAGCTCAAACGAATCGACTCGATTGCTTTTTTGTCCAAAGAACAGAAATTGGAGTTTATTAGGTTTGAAAACTTCATGACTTGTATTTAAATTTGTCGGTCGCTGCCCTTAACTACCGGTGCTACGGCACTTGGGAAAAATGGTTTTTGTATGGCTGAAAATAAGAACATCAATCAATCCAAACAGCAACTCTCGAGCAATACGAGATATGAGACCCGGGCTCTGCTTCAGTCGAATAGCTCTTTTCAGCACAACTGTGGGGGTAGAAGAGAACTACTACTTTCCTGGCACTGTCCCAAGCAATACATATCGATGACCACGTGACTGGAATCGCACGTGGGAGAGGCGACGAAGGCTCTCCAATATTTCACAACATAATACTTTCGAGAATACGAATAATCCCAAAGACTTTCTGAGAAGGTTGAAGGCAGAATAAAAATATGGTCGACTGGTGGACTGGGAGTGAGAGGACAGGTCTACTCGTAGGATTTGAGATGACAAAGAAGCAGACAGGCTGCGTTGATGGACCACAAACAGACGTTGATACTCATTTGGACAATTCACTGTCAGTCATTTCTCTGCTTATAAGTGCACGTGCTAACATGGAAGACTCGCCGACCAATGACTGACTCCACTTGAAGGGAATAGAACTTATCAGTTTGCTGTTGGAGACTGACGATGGGCGGTCGGGTTTAGAAGCAATAATAATGTCAGCTGCGTAAGATAATGACATTGGTAGGAGAATCTACTTGAAAATATAAATAAAATTTATATTTATTAAAATTATTACCCTATGGTTAACCTATTTTTAACGGTAAGCCTAATAAATTATAACACGCTGATACACGTGGTTGGCTTAGTTGGTTAGTAGTTTATGTGTTGTTACTACATTCTTATTTAATTTGATTTGTAAGGAATAAATCATTATGAACTTTCATTTCCTGATTTCAGAATTTGAAATTTTATCATTTGTATCATTTATTTTGATTTTATTCCTTCAAACTCAATCTCTTATTATTTTGACATTTTTATATTGTTTTTTGTATACCTTTGTGAATTTGTTTACTCCATCTTTATTTCGATTTATCTATCAACAAGAAATCTATTAAAAATCACGAAGAATCGAAAAAGGATCAAATAAAACAAAAATTTATCAGTGGCACTCTCTGTTTTGCTGCGTGTCTACTCTCTGGCTATATCGCAGTACACCAAAATTATAAAAAGTGGATTTTTACAAGTTAATGCATTTTTTCTGGCATCGAGAACTATCTTTTTGATGTTTGGAAAATTTGACATTTGTTTCAAAATTGATGTCACAGTTCTGACGTGAGCCACTTTTCAAAAATTTATAACAATAATTAATTAACTAAATGTCATTTTTTCGGTGAAAGTTCATATTTTTCATCCAGAAAAAACAAACATAACGCATTTTTCACCTGACTTGCGTTTATCGTTTAACTTGAATTTTAACACTAGTTTTATTTTAAACGATTATGGGTTTTAATTAGACAATGCAGTTATTTTGAACTGCCGGCGCATAAGATGGCCTGGCAGTTCCCTCGGACGATCGCCAACGAGACTCTTTGGAAAAGATGACGAGTTTCGTTGGGATCCTTGTTTCGTCTGGCAATCTTCGACCCCAGCCGACGAAGGAAAGAAAGCGATTCTGGGCCGATGACCCCGGATGTCTCCATGGCTACTGGCACAAAATGTGGTTTCTGGCCAGGTACGAGTATTTTCTTGTTTTTGTGACCTCCGCATGTCTTGCCGCTGAGCCGGGCTCTTGTATTTAGAAACAATTTTAAAATTATTTTTTCAATTTCTTTAGTCGACTAAAATGTACTTTTTCAATAATTTCCGCTACTTCATTCTCGTGTTTTCATTCATATCTTGATCCATCCCTAAAAGAGCGTAATCTCCAACTGATATTTCTTCTTTAAACACGCCGTTAATGAAACGCCAACATCAAATTGACAAAAAATTATCGAAAAAAGATAAATTAATACAAATCGTCATTGGAAATGATTAATTAGTTATAAATGTGCCCGTCCATAGAATGGACACGCCGTTAAATGGACACTAGGTGATTTGAATAGGGTAACAAGCTAAAGTAAAAAAATATTTATAAAATGATTTTAAATTTTAACATAATTTAAAATTAAAATTGAAATAACTTAAATTTTCCATTGAATCCCATAAAATAATTTATAAGTAGACCTTAATAGAAAAAGTAAAATCAATGAATACTGAACGCTAATTTGGTTTAGGTTGTGAGGGGGGTAATAATTTGACAGATCTCATTGCTATTTTTTCGTTTTAATCTCTAAAATTAGGTCTTCTAATCAAAAATGAACTGTGCAGACAGCTTGCTCCTTCAGAAGATTCTTGTTTTGACATTTTAATAAATTATGAAGCATTAGATTTTTTTCATTATTCTAAAATATCAATTATAATTTAAAATATTATTTTTATTTATGAAATCGGTTTTAAAGCTCATTCTGCTTTGGCATCGATTTTAATTTTTGTTATCGAATAGCCGATGACGTCGGAAGTCTCGACGGCGAACTCCAAAAGCCCGGAATGCCCGATTCCCCCATGGCTTGAGGCTAAAACGCCCACGGTGGGGAAATCGTTGAAAAAGGCATCAAAAACTACAAACTTTGGTCAACAGTCACTGGGACTTACCTGCAAAGGTAATTCTATACTGAGACGTTGGGGTCCCTCTTTCTTTTTGTTTTCGCGGAAGAAGTCGGTAAGCAAGCCTTACGTTTCATTAATTATTACCCCACATACTATTCGTTGTTACCTAAATAAAGTTGTTACCTTACCTTACCTACCTCGACGGCGAACAGATACCGTTCAGAGAGCTCCTTGTACTTTCCAATCTTCATCTTCTCGGCTTTGCAAGAGACTGAGCCAGGCTCGACAGCTGAAGAAGGAAGGTTGAGCTCCGAGAAAGTGTCTGAACACGTCGCATCCCATAACAGAGACTTGCCGAACTCAAACGGGAAAGTCGATAGGCCGTCGGGTCTTTTTCCGTCTCCCTTTGCAAGCCCAACGGGTTCAAGGATTGATGGAATTCCAGCGGCCGTGAGCCCCCTCTGAATAACGTCGTCGAGTGCTGCATGGCGTGGTGCGCGCCCTGCACTGCGACGACAGGAAAGGGGATGTAGACCAAAACGGTCAATGACAGCACCACAACGACATTTGTGTATTTCGCAAATTTCCAATCCGAGACGCAATGATAATCCAATTCGAAGGCAATCTTTGTCTAATAGGTTACCGGTGGCAGGGACAGGGAGAGCATCCAGCCAGGCCCCACTCCCTGTGCAGCAGCCTGCGCGGAGACATGCAAGTCGAAATTTTTGCGTAGATGTACGTCAAGAGCTTCACATGAGATGGCATCCCATTGAGCTTGGATACACGGGTCACTGAATCACTAGAATTTTATGGATCTGAAAATGACTCTCAATTATATGATAGATGTAATTCTGAAATTGTTAATTATAACATCAAAGAAACAATGAATATTTTAGAAAATTCATTATTCAATGTATGTCCCAAAGCATTTGGTGAATATTATGTTTTTAAAAAAGCTAGCAAAACTGTTTTTATTTACGATCTGGATTTTAGAACAATATTTTTTAGGTTACTCTTTTGTTACGTTGTGATCGTCCATTTAAAAAAAACAAAAGAAACACAAACACAAAAGAAACTACAACAGGAACTTTTAGCAGCAAGAAAATTTTGGAAACAAAATTTTGTATGGTTTTTATTTTTGATAGATATTAAAATTTTCTTAATTTTTAGTTATCCAATTATTAATAGAAAATTTAATAAATTTTCTAAATGTGAGCACGTGGGTGACATACTTTGTTGTCATGCTACAGTAGATCTTTATTTTTATTTAATTGGATTCAGAAGGAATATTTCACGATGTAGTTTCATTTAATGGTTAAATTATTTGAAATTTCATAATTTTGTAATGTTTGTGAGTTTATTTCTTCAATCTGTCTATTCCACTTATTTTTAAATTTGAAAAATTATTATTTTTGATCTCTATTTATTAAATTCCATCTTATTTTTTAATGAAAAGTTCTATTCTGTATAATTTTATGGAACAATTTTATTATTTGTGGCTGGATTTTTTTAAAGCATGAGCTGTTTTTAAAATTTTGAGAATATTTTTTCATTTCTATGGTAATTTCGATCCTCCCGTACTTGAACTTCTAGCTGCAGTAATCTCTAGGCATTCATGTCGGAAATTGACTGCAGCTGTGAAGAATCGGTTTTTATTTTTGGGCATCTAGAGAATAAAATAACGAATGTATACTTGTCTAAATGGTTCATCACATATTCGCCATCAGTTGTTGTTTTTTACCTAAAACTAATGCTTCTATAATTTTTAACTACCCGTTTGAGTGATTCTAAACATTTAAATAAATATTTGAAACATTTATTAAAAAACCAAGAGTAAAGTAATTACATTTCTTTTTTATTTTTGTTTTGGAGTAATGTAATAGTTCCCTTTTGTTCCCAACCATAAATGGAGCCCCATCTGTTGTAATTCCAACTAATTTTGAAAGCGGGAGATTTGATTCTGTTAAAAATTACATTAAATGCAGGAAAACGTCGGTTCCTGTCACTGTACTCATCAGTGAATATTTTCATAAATTCTTTAAAAATTTGGAATGTTTCGGTTATTCTTCGAACAAATACGACAATTTGAGTTTCTGTCAGTACTGGTATCCAATGCGATGGAAAAATATTTGAAATTCCCAAAAACTTTTTTTAAAGACGGCTGAAGTCGTGAGGCTGAGAGGGATGTTTTCCTCTGAGAGAATTCCGAACGGCGGGTGTCGATGGCAAAAGGGAACTCGACGAGGCGACAAGCCTGACAGCACCGCGAACATCGCCGTCCATGATTTTGCAATTTACTTTTCTGTAAAGGTAGTCGTCATCATACGGGGGTGCAGTCAAATTTGGGCAGTTTGAGTCGAAAGGAGGCTCTGAGCTGGCGAGATAGGCCTGGAGTCAGCGATGAGAAAAACAGTTCCTGTCGTACGAGGACAGTTCATGTTTGACGGTCGAAGCAAGCGAGGGGGAGGTTTTGTTACTCGATGGGAGAAAGCTGAGGCCGGAAGAGGCAAAGCAGAACAATCCAAGCCAATGAGATTGCCCGTCGGAGGCCAAAGCGTCATCAATTGCAGTGGACAAAGAGGAAGCAGCTAGGATACGAGCAGCTTTTGGGAATAATTTAAACATTAAAAGAAACTACATCGTAAAAATGCCATTTTCCAAAAAAACTGGCGAGCAATAGTCGGTAAACTGTATTTGGCAGCTACGGCTTCACGTTCTTAGACAAATTTGAATATTAAATGAATAAATAATTTTTTCTTTTTCTATTGTTTCTTGCTGTTTATCCTCATATTCATATGGAAAATGACTTCGATAAGATGAGCGAGAAGGATTCAGTTCAAACTTTCACGGATCCGGACATAAAACATTGTCATGTTCTGCATTATCTTGCCAATTAGTCGGGTCTCCGTTTATTAAATATCAATGTCTATTAAATATGCTTGTCCACGTTCGACGTAATTTTCCGTTGTTTCGAGTGGATGGTGACTCAGCAGGAAGTCAAACTGCACTTTTCAAGTCAGTTGAATGTATCCATTGCCAGTAGATTTTATTCGAGTCACAGGGTTGCAGTCGACTGCCATTTTGTCTTTTTGTGGCAGTCTTAGCCAGGTTTATACAGCGAGTAATCCGACAGAGCATTTATATTATTGTCAACTGAAATTTGACAGACTACATATCGAGAAAAGCAGTGAGACAAGAGTTGACCTGCTCATCACAATTGTCGAGAGTCGGGGATTACTTTTAGTATAGGGGAATAAAAAGAGGTTTATGTTTGCGTTTAGAAGAGTGATCGGGAAGATGTTTGAAAATGTTCTGAAACAGCTGAAAGAGAAATATGAATGAAATATTATTTAACCTTTCAATTGAAACATTGGATAGTAACCGTTCAAATAAACTATTTGTCCGCCTGATGTTTTGCTAAAGGACTTAGCCAGACTAATTCCGGCTTTATCCGACATTGGTCTGGTTATTAATTCAAGCAAGTCCGAGATTGTCAATCTCTCTATTGAGCCATCCCTGTTTAAGAATTCCTTCTCTCTTTTTTGCAAACTCCTTCCTGAGTTGAGACAGACACCTCTGTCTGATCTGGAAATTCTGGGGTCACCGATTCTCACCGACTCAGCTACTCGAATCCTCCTTGCCAAGAAAAATCTTATTGCATCTCTTTGTGAAAAACTTTCTGTCATTGATCCTCATCCTTCATTTTACATTCTCAAGAACTATCTTTTGATCCCAAAAATTGTTTATATCCTGAGGAGCTCACCTTGTTTTTATGCAACCCAAATGCTGGAATCTTATGATTCCTTGGTTCGGAGGTCTGCGGAGAAAATTCTCAATGTGCATTTCGACGATATTGCCTGGTGTCAGGCTAAACTTCCTGTGAGTCACGGGGGTCTGGGCCTCCGTTCTAGTATGGATTTGGATTTGTACGTCAAGAGCTTCACAAGAAATGGCATCCCATTGAGCTTGGATACACGGGTCACTGGGTCTTTTGTTGTACAATGAATCCCACAGGTCCAAAGCGGCCACGTGATCAACTGACATTTTTCGTTCAGGTAGGTTTCTGAGAACAATGTCAGTGAGGACACGGGATGATGCCGTTGACGAAAGGAAAGCAGGAAGCGCGATAGACACGGGAGAACGGAGTCCAATCCCACCGCGGCTTACAGGCAGGGTGGATTGAATCCAACCCAGAGGGTCGAAACGTACGTAGCATAGCGACTCTGCTCAGGACTTCAGAATATTTTCAATAACGGAAAGGAGATTTTGTTCGTGAAAACACGGAGAGCTTCTTAATGTATATAGGAGCTTCGGAGTTGAAAAGTAATTACGGAGAAGAAAGAACCCGACATGAGCGTCGATGAGAGAGAGTCTTTGAATAATGCATGACAGAACAGCTGCCTTGTCAATAAGAGTTTGAGACAAAGCCTCGCGACCAATTGGGGAGCCAAGGATGAGGAGGTTTTTTTATCGGTGATCCGCACGCCTTTTAAAATATCTTCCAGAACGGCCATAGTTTCGACAAAAATTCCGTGTGGGATATTGAGATTTATAACTTCGGATTTGGCAGAGTTTATCTCAAGACCAATAGATGAAAGGGCAGGGATAATTACGCGAAGGTCCTCTAGGACAGAGCATGGTGGTCCACATATTGTGGCGTCATCAAGATACCAGATGTTTATAGGGGAAAGGACAGAGTGGGCGATGGAATTGACGCAGATTGCAAACAACAGAGGACCAAGAGGATCTCCCTGTTGTACACCGGTCGAAGATACGATAACGGAATCACCGAACAAGAGGAGACTTGGTTGAGAGTAAGATAGATGGACCAGACGATAAGCCGAGGGGGCAAGAGCATAGCAGGACTCCAACAGGAAATCTCTTCTGACTGAATTAAATGCGTTGGAGATGTCCAGTTTAACCAAAATAAATTCTTCTGGAGTCTCCATTAGTTCCCTTACAGCATGGGCGGCCGACTCACAACCTCCGCTGATTCCAACTCCTAATTGCGCGGGCAAAAATTTTTGGGCCAGCTCGGGGACTACTGCGTGGCAGACAAGCTTTCCGGCCAATCTGCGAAAAATATTGCCGACGGCGATCGGTCTAACACCATTATCTTTCTTCCCCAGGGCGGTGAGATTAGCAGAAAAAAAAATCGTCCGTGCAAAGTCAGGTAAATCACCCCCGATAAGGCGGTTGCATAGATCCGTAATAGAAGACAATAGTTGGCGACCAGCCTCAGCAGTTAGGGGAGAAATCAGATCTTTAATGTGTCCTGGTTTTAAACCATCGATGCCCCCACTGCTGCTTGGGGAGAAACTTTTGAGTGCCTTCACAACTTGTTTCGCAGAAACTAGTAGTTGTGGAAATGCAATCGAATCAATAGCAGGTGGTGTGCGGTAATTAACGGGATGCGGAGGGTGTTTAGACCTCAGATTAGACAAAACCGATGGAGAGGGAGATAACAGTCGGTTCGAAGAGGCAACAAGTCTGACCGCTCCACGGACATCACCATCCATTAATTTACTAATTACCCTGCGGCGAAAGTAGTTGTCAGGGGAAGTTTCACTGTCCACGGGAGAAGGGGCATCACTTTTGTGAGAGTCAGAACGGGAGGAGTCTGAGCGAAGAGAGTCAAACTCTGAATCACTTATATTTGAAAATTGAGTTATATTCAACAAAAGAACTCGTCTAAAATTGCGTTTTTCAAAAAATGAAATGGAACTGAAGCTATAATTTATTGAAGTAAAATTTATTATAGGCTGAGTGTAGACGCACTGCTGACCATATCCCGCGGCACACACCTCTAAATGACCTTATCAGAAGGGCTTTGGAAGTTGCCGGTATATCCCCTCCATACCTGAACCCACGGAAATCCATCGGGGAAATGTGAAGAGACCAGACAGGATCAATGTGTTTCCCTTCAACAGAAGAAAACCACTCACCTGGGACGTAACGTGTGTGGACTCGTTCTCGCCTCAGAACCTGCTGATGCCCTCATCCATTCCAGGATCAATTGTCCCAACTGCTGAATGCAAAAAGATGCGGAAGTACTTTTCGCTCGCGGAGAAGTACCATTTTTTTCCTTTCGCACTTGAGACTTCCGGTTCCATGGGAGGAAAGGCAATCAGGTTCGTTTAGAAGATCTAGATGTGTACATTCACAGGCGACGCCAGCGAATCAAGATGGTTTTATGCGCGAAAATCCATTGTGAAAGTACGGTCTAACTCTTTCTCGACCGTGTCAGCCTCTCGCTTGGCAAGATACGCACGTTTATTAACTTAATGTTGCATCTTAATTTTTTTCCCGAAGAAAGTTGGAATTAAAAAAAATATTATACAAAATTTTTTTTAATAGGACGACTTACAATCATGCTTAAGTCTCCAATTACAAGGTCAGAACAGAAAGTCGACTTTTCCTGATTTTTATAATCATTCACTTGGCGAATAATACAGTCGTGATTTCCTATTTAAATACGAAATCGGAACGAGGTACAGTATCGTATCAAGAATGAACTGTTTAGAGACGAGAATGATGTCAAATCAACAAATATTTGAAACAGAGAACATGTTCCGTCGCAGCAGCTCTAGAGGTCTTGATGTGCTAAGACAAGGCCGCGAGGAAAAATAATACTGGTTTTCTTGAAAAGATCTTCGAAATTTGTAAAATGATAATATCCGGCCCATTTGCGAGAAAAATTATCTTTTCCTTATGCATGGCGGCAATAAAGACAACGCTGAATGCACAACAACCTGAACAGAAAACATTCTAACATCTTTATGATATACAGGCATGGAGACAAGCTATTCTGCCAACTTCTTTCAGAGGATAGGTCCGGCCACTTAAGTTAACTAAGTAAATGTAGCATATTTCCTCTCGGTTTTCTACTGCAGAGAGATTGACGCTGTTTTTTCTCAATAAAATAAACATGGGATATCCTTTAGTAAGGCTTGGAAAAAATTGGGAATACATATTCAATCTAATACAAAACACCAATCGAAATGGAAATTACGAATTTACATCAAAAAAATTAAATAAGTCTATAGATAAAAGCCAACTGGCCTGATTAAGAATAAGTAACTAGCCACTGAGTAAAGAAATTGAACTATTCATTAAACATAGTGAATTACAATAATGCAATAAAATATGAGCTACAAATAGAATTCGGAAATTTAAAAGCCGACAATTTTGACATTTTTTGGCCAGACTTTAGTGACACTAACAGAATTTGACGCCCACAGACAGACCCTGGAGAATTAGTGGCGTTTGATATTGATTCGATTTGAAAGATAACAAAATAAAATTTGTGGGAAATGTCTAACAGACAAGTAATATCTAATAATATGTTTGCGGGTATATTTTTTTGAGGGAAATTGAAATTTTTCATAACAAGTAAAATTAATAAACTATTTATTCATAATTGATTAAGACTATCTAAAAACATGAGATAAAATTCCCATTAATTAGCATTTCTTCGATTTCTGACAACATCCTATCATCAAGAAAAAGCCATGAAAAATTTATATTTTTTAAAATTATATTTTAAGAGGAATATAATCCACTTGATACCAGAAGCGTGTAATAAGTATCGCAAAAATACGTTATTTAATGAAATTGGCGGCTGATATATTGTGATGGGAATTTTTCTATTTTGTTTATTTCAAAATATTCTGTCAATCATCAGAAGAGATTATTGTTTTTCCAATCTGAGTTGTGAAAATGGCGGGACATGTATACAAACACAAGAAGGATTTTCCTACTGCAGGTCATTATGGGAATAAACATTAACATGAATAATAGGAATCTTATATTTATTGCTAAAATAATCAAGTAGTATATAGATTATCCACTTGTCAACTTATTGTCACATTTTAGGTGCTTGAATGGCTATTATGGGAGTACTTGTGAATTATCGAATCCCTGCAGACCAGAGTTCTGTGGAAATGGCACATGTCTATCCACAGGAGGAGGTCACTACCACTGCATCTGCAACACAGGTACATTAAGATTAATAAGGCGATAATGGACTGGTTCATTATGAGAATGCTTAATTAACTGCTTTGATGTGACGTGAATTTTCTTTAGTTTTCTCACACTAATGTGCCATTAAACTACATCCTTGGTGATTCTATCGTTTCTAGGCTTTTATGGGACTGACTGTCAATTTGATGAGAAACACAAGTCATGTGCAGATTTGGAATGCTACCACGGCGACTGTATACTCTCAGAAAAAGCCACATGCAAATGCCATGATGGATATATCGGTATGACCTGAAATATCATTTTTAGGAACTAACTGTAAATATCACCAAAAATGCTTTTCTGGCGAAATATGCAAAAATGGAGGATTTTGCATTGACAATACAAACCTGTGCCTGTGTCCCCCAGGCTTTACAGGTCCTCAATGTCAAAATGACATCAACGAATGTTCTCACGTGGTACCACGCTGCAAGAATAATGGGATTTGCCATAATACTCACGGAGGCTTTACCTGTGAATGTCAAAATGGATTCCATGGAACATTATGTGAAATTCCAAAATCATTGTGCCACGAAAACTACTGTCTTTTCAATGGGTTATGTACAGAACAAGATCAAGTTCCGGTTTGTCACTGCCAGCCAGGCCGAATTGGGCATCGCTGCCAAAATATAGACACATGTTCGGAATCAAAGAGCCATTGCCCTATAAATACAATCTGCTCTTTAAATTTGAGTGAAAATAAGGTCGAGTGTCTTCCATTGGTTAAAAATCAACTCGAAGGAAACCAACTAGTCCCAACCACGACGGTCCCTTGCCTTGACTGTAAAAACGGAATCTGTTTGAACGGAAAATGTCTTTGCAACTCGAATTATTACGGCAAGAGCTGTGAATACAGTCAGGACCTGTCCAAAACTCGTTGTGAGAATGGAGGGGTATTCCTGACTACAAGAAATAGATGTCTATGCCCTATAGGATTTGTAGGTTTGTTTATTTTGGGAAAAATTTATTTAAGGCATAAAATGCGAGAAAAGACTTGATTTTTGCGTTACAAAAAAGTGTTCCATCGACGGAGCTAAATGTGTGGTTGTTCGAGGGAGAGAAATGTGTATTTGTCAGAACAACAGTCTTCAAAATACATGTGGAAATACGGGTAGCCATGTCTTGTTATAAATCAGCACAAATCAACAAATCTGATCGGATTTGTATGAAAGGCTATAAAGGAGAGGATTGCTCAGTACAAATCGACAACTGCAGCCCCAATCCTTGTCAAAATAACGGAACATGCATAAATCATGTCAATTCCTTTACTTGTCAATGTCTCTCTCAGTATACTGGTCTTCACTGCGAACAAATAGAACAAAAATACTCAAAAAGTTCATTTCCCATAGGATTCAGAGGAGAAAACTACAAAAAATCCATTTTGGGGAAATGTCTGGTCAACCCCTGCGAGAACGGGGGAGTGTGTATTTCCCAAAATTTGTCACATTTTGGAAATTTGGCCATAAAAAACAAATTCCACTGTTTTTGTGTTCCCGGAACACGTGGAATATTATGTGAACAATTCGCTTTTGATCTGTGTCTGTCCAATCCTTGCAAAAACGAAGGAACTTGTGTCCAAATATCACCTACAAAAACCGTCTGCAAATGTCGACCCTTTTTCTTTGGACGATACTGCGAGGCCTCCACAGTCGACTGTCGATTTGCTGACTGTTTCATGCCATGGACAGAAAAATGTGTTTTTACATCAAATTCAAAAAAAACTACGTGTATTTGTCATGAAGGATATTCTGGAAATCAGTGTTCTTTCCGTAACCAAGATTGTCCGACGGGGAGTTGTGATTTTTGTCCTCTTCACTGTCAAAATAGGGGGAAATGTCGGACAAATTTCGATGGACATTCGTTTTGTGACTGCCCCCAAAATTATTATGGAGAATTGTATTAATGCTAATTATTATGTTAAAGTTGTGAAATATCAGTAAAAAATCAATGCAAGGAAGGCTTCTGTTCAAACAACGCAATTTGTTTGGAAGGAAAGTCTTCCGTGATCTGTGTCTGTCAGCCTGGGTTTTTTGGTCCCACGTGCTCAATCGTTGGTAAAAAAATTCCACAAAATCAAATTATTCCTCAAAAAAGTGCAGACTACTGTGCTAATGCTGTACTGATAATGTGACCAATGGCTAGATTTGTGATAAAAAATGTGACTCTGGCTGTTTACTCAAGCTGTCGATATACACTCAGGAAGACTGCCAAGTTGCACCAATTTTAGATAAGCTGGAATGTACGCAGACCAAACACTGCTTGTCTGTACTGTCGGACGGCCACTGTGATCAAGACTGTAATACGAAGGAATATTTTTACGACGGTCTTGACTGCAGTCTGGTGACTTAGTATTTCAAAATAAGACAGAGTGATAAGACCCAATGTCTAAACCTTCCCGAATGTATAAACGACTATGGAAATGGGATCTGCAACACAAATTGTGCTACTCACCAATGTTCCTTCGACGGCTTTGATTGTCTCAGTACATCTTATACCGGAACCTTTACAATTGTGCTTGTGATTCCTCCAGGGAATTTAAACAATCAAATAGGTTTGTAAATACGGAAATCTTAGTAATCAAGTTATTTAAAAACGTGGAGCATAGTCACAGGGACTGTTCTCAGTCTTAGAGATGAACCCCAACCACAAGAAATAAAAATGGACAATTACAGTCTAACTGGGTGGTATAATTAATAAACAAATCAAATAGAACCAAATTGAATGTTGATGTGAAATTGGCTCCATCAAACAAAACATTTGAAAATGCAGAACAAGTTGCTGGCTTTTTCTCTTTGATGGGGAAAAGAGGCTTATCTACAGGAAGAAAACAAAGGAACGAATTCTCAGTTATCTATCAAGCATATGAAGGTAATATGTCCTCATGCTCAATTTTATAGCTAAAGAAGAGAAGAACAATAAAAAAATCAAGATATTACTTCCTCTCATTATATGTTTTGTTGCAATGATTACGGTTATACTGAAAACACGTGTCATTCAGTCAAAAATTGTTATGCCTGGTCCTGCAAAAAAAGGCAATCAGGAAAAACACGTGATCCCCAAAAGACGGTTGAAGATTTTATATAAAGGTGATTTTGAACGTAAAAAAATATTTATAGAAACTCCACCAAAAAATATCATTTCAAAAAGAAAGATTTATTTATCTGGAATACGCTGGGACTGTGCCCTTTCTGAGGACCTCCGAGAATCAATCCACGACGTCCTCACCAGGACCGGCGACAGAGGAACTGAGACACTTCTCGAGTCGGCCTGTCGTCACAACATGAAAAAACAAGTCAAAGTGTTCCTTTCAGCATTTTCCCCAAAATTGTCAGATTGTGACGAAAATGGGCAAAATGTAGTACATTTGGCTGCCATTGCCAATGCCTATGAGACTCTACAAGTATTTAAGACCCTCCAATACATATTAGTTATTACTTGATCACGACAGGAGTATGATTGATGTCAAAACATACGACGGATCTACTGCAATGATGCTTGCCACAAGATTTCAAGCCACAGAATCTGCAGTTTTGCTAATAGAACGGAAATGTTTGGTGAATCTTACAAATAAAAATGGTTTAAATTATTTTTATACATATTTAGGCGACACTGCTGTCCACATGGCTGCCAGATTGAACAATGTTCGTATTTTACAAGTCATTTACAGCACTGGAACTCATTTTTTGTATTCTCTCGACAAATATGTAATAAGTTAATATTCAACCTTTGATAGAAAAACAGTCCTTTGCATTGCGCTGCCCAGGAAGGAGCATTTGAGTCGTGTAAATATCTCATCTCTGTCGGACTGGACTTTGAGTCGGTAAATGGATTAAATAAGAGTTCTTTTGACATTGCAACCGAAATGGGACACGCAGAAATTTGCCAATATTTCAATTCGTTCAAAAGAGTTTACCAAACGTGCAGTCAATATGACCAACGAGGGAAGAAAAGGAAACTTTCCGTCGGAGAGGCGAAATTCCATATTAATGACCTGTTTTATGATAAAGTCAAAACTTAACTAAAATGACGATAAATTTAGTTTATTCAACTTTTTGTGTTTTTAGACCTCTAATTACTAAAAATCAGTTTCAATGATTAACAGATACTAATCGTAAAAATCCATGTTAAAGTAATTAATTAATTAGCTTAATCTTCTCTTTTTGGGCCCATAATCCAGTGACCGTATGGGTGTGTTCTCGTCGAAGCACACTCCACATTCTAAGGCTGCCCTTGGTTGACATTCCGTTTCAGCTTTCTCCTCACTAGGTATCGATATACCATGCCTCTCTTCAGCCTGCATGCTCTCCAATGTCTTCCTCAGAACCACTGTCTGAATATATGCTCTCACTCTTTCTTCCAGCTTGAGGACATCAAGATGACCCTTGAAAAATCTTGAGACAATTCCATCCCAGGTCATTACAACAGGGATTACTTTCACTTTTGCGCGATGAATTGCTTCAAGTTCATTTGCCAATAAGTCATATTTGTGGAACTTCTCAACTTCGACCTGCTTTAGGCAATTTTGCGAAGTAACCCCAACTTCGATAAGGGTGATTGTATTCCTCACTTTATCATGGACAAATATATCAGGTTTGTTATTCGCCACAGCTGTATCCGTACTAATCGTAGTATCCACACGAATCTCCACAAATTCATTGCTAACAACAGATTGAACTGAGTGTGTCTTTAGTCTCTTAGTTTTCCTTATTCCATATTGACGACAGAGATGTAAGTGAATACATCTGACTACTTCGTTATGCCGTCTGAGATATGAGCTATTCAGCATTCTCCCGCACCTAGTTGCAAGGTGATCAACTGTTTTTCTTGCCGAGTTACAATGCGTGCACTTATTTTCTCCATTATCAAAAAACATGTTGCGGTCCTGAAGTAGACACAGTCTCCCTTCAGTCATGGGGGAATGATTTCCATTAACCAACCATCCAGAAGATTCACAAACATTTACTTCCGTGTCTTTCAGACATTGAAATAAGATAGAGTGCATCTGCTTCTTTTCAATTTCTTTAAGCAGATATTCATGCTGTATTTCCATCAATGTCGACATTGTCAAATCCTTTGCAATCTCAATGTTGTACTTTCTGGAAATGAATTCTACGATAGTGGCCATGTGGGTTTTCTTTGAATTAATGACCCGTAGAATTCCTTCTCTTCTCAGGCAGTAATTTGCCTTATGTTCTAAGTCATTATAAAATTGGAGGAGCATCCGTTCAGCTTTATTACTGACAGACTCCAGGCTTCTTCCAAATTTATTTCTTGGTAGATACAATCTTTCTTTGTTTGCGTGTTGGAAATGTATACGTCTGTCCATAAGAATTCGGCGAATATTTTTATCAATCTGCTCAAATTCTCCAGGCTCCACATCAATCAATCCAATGTAATAGTTATAAAGTGAGAGTGCATATTCATTTATCCCTTTAAACAGGTTAACTGAGTTTAAATCAGTTTTTGTCAAATTTTCAATACGAGTAGATGCTTCTTTATAGATTTTATTCATAATTTCTTCTTTAAGGACATTACTGTTCTTATCCTCAAGGACTCCCAAATATTGATATCCATCCAATCCATCAAGGAACCAGGCTTTGCCAGACAATAACTTCACATTTGTTGCGGATTTTTCAAAATTTCTCTCCAGCCCAGCTGCATCAAAAAACAAATCCACTTCTTTTATCATCATAACTATAGAATCACTATGGTGAGAGAACAGTTTTATATCATCAATAAAGAGGAGGTGATTAGTTGCATAAGTGGGTTCCCCATTTCCTGGAGTCCCCATCGTTATTTTCGGAAACTTTCCATTCAGCAATCGACTTAGAGGGTCCATTAACAAAGCAAAGATCTGCGGTGAAAGAGAATCTCCCTGTAGAATTCCTCGCTTTATTTTAATTTCTCCCAGAGTATTATTGTTTAAATTAAGCCTTATCTTCCATTTTGTGATAAGATTATTAATAAATCTAATAATCCAGAAGGGTGACCAGAATTTTGCAATACTTGGCCCAAAAATTCATGATCGACCGAATCAAAGGCTTTTTTAACATCAATCCACGTAGAACATAAATTGTTTCCATTTTTTTGATTTAAACATTGATTGACAATAGCTTGTTCTTTTGCCCCTTGACACATTCTCCTTGTTCCCAGCTGATTTTCAGTTATTAAATCATATGAATCAACATATTCTGACAATTTCCTGTTCACACATTTTGTCAATAATTTATATAGATTCGGCATGCTCGTGATCGGCCTTAAATCCTTTGGGGAATTACATACATCCACTTTTGGAATGAGATAGGTCACCCCAGTGTAAAACCACTCCTCAGGTGAATATTCATCATTAATAATCTTTTGAATTTCGGCACAAAGGTGTTCATGGATTGAAGTAAAGTTTTTGATAAAAAAGTTGTACACTCCATCACAACCAGACGCTTTCCAATTTGGAAGCATCTTGATAGTATCAATAATTGCCTCTTCCGTAAAATTAGCATAAGAATTCTCAGATCCAGTTACTCTTTTGCTAACCAGAAAATTCTTCTCCCTTCGCTCAACCTTATCCCAAATACTAGTCCAAAAAGAAAGGCACTCATCTTCGTCGAAATTAATCATCCCCTTCTTGTTATCTCCACTAATATTTCTATAGAATCGCCTTCTATTAAGTTCGAAACACCAATTTGCCTTTCTAAATCCTTTTCTCGATTCATAAATTCTCAACTTTTTCTCAATAATCTTGATTTGGTCACAAAAAACGGAAATAACTCTTTCGAATTCTCCCTTCTTTGACTTCTTAAACCCATAAGCACATAAGGTATTGCGTGTATCTTCGTCAAACTGATTCTTCCCTTTCATTTGACTAGCCATTCGAATTTGCTCAAGTTGCTCTTTAAGTTTGGTAAGTTTGCCTTTCATGTTGTCTTCCCAATTACTTTTAATACTATCCCTCTTGGTAAGGTTCTCATAAGTGCACTGTCCTGCATATATGATGTCCGTGATAACATTAATATCCACAATAGGCAATGTACTCCCTTATTGCTGCATTAATACCATTTAAAATTTCCATTTTAAGCAACTGCCTTGGAATTTTCCTCGTAGGGATACGAACGTTCCTTCCCATTGTAATTACTTTCCCAATTTGGCAACGAAACTCCTCAAAGCATTTTTAAAATTTGCTACTTCAGCCTTCTGTACCTCCTCTCCCGGAAGGCCACAGAGTGATTCACTCGACTTGGTAGACAGCAAGCGCTTAAAATTAGCAATTGACTTCGATGTCCAGAATTTTGAGTTAAACACGTTTGTAATCAGAGGCCAACCACCACGAGGCATCCTCTTGAATCTGGATTTTGTAGCCTCAACGACTTCCACTGCCCATTGTTTCTTATCCACAGCGTGAACAGTGTCAACAATACACTGAACAGAGAGAAGGTGTTCTTTAGGATCAGTTTTAAAAACTTCTTGTGCCTTGGACATGTCATCGACCACATTCTCCACGCTCCGTTTGTTTTTTCTTTTAGTAACTTTCGTAGATAAGTCAATTGAAACATGTTTTATTCTTTTCTTACAAGAAACCACCATGTCTACAACAACGTTTCAATGATTATAAAAAGGAAGAATAATTAATAAAAGAATTATCAATTTATCATCGAAATTAGTTCAATTTGCCACAAGAAAGACAAACCTAAAGTTCAATAAACCTCGTATAACATGAGCAATTAAAGAATGGCACTCAGTCCATATGTGGCCATCTTAATGTAGCCCTCCCGAATTGCATAACTGCTGATGTCATTGTTCATCACTGTTACGTAATCATATAACCCATATCCGGACATTTGGGGTCTTTTTAGATATCTGTTTGTAATATATAATCATTTTAAACCTCCAAATATTATAAGCCGAGATTGCTATATTGAAGGCAGTGAAAGTAATGACTCCTGTAAATAGCCAAAATATGGTTACGAGAAATTGAGCAATATATTCAAAAATAAGAAGCTAAATGTAAAAAATGTAGAAAATATACTTTATTTGTAAAGTTACAATGATCGATTACATTCGTGTAGTTCTGCAGGAGGTCTTCAAAGTTGCTGGCCTTAAAAATGTTATTTGTGGTCCTACTTGGAGTAAGGATAAAACGGCAATGAGAATTGAACTTAAAAAAGATGAAAAACTAATGATTGCTGTATAGTCCATAAATACTGCACCACAAACAAATAAACGAAATTTATTTATTTATTATTTATAAATAATAAAAAATAAAAATAATTTTAAATTATTTTATTTATGGAGTTATTCATAATTAATATAACTGAAACAAAAAATCTGTGAATCCGACATTCTCCATAAAATCAAAATATAGCCAACTATCTTCCTCTCATGGAGACTTGGTCGTGCAAAATACGCTAACAAAAAATCTCGATTCTGCTACCTGCCAATAGGCGTACTGCATAACTCTTTAACCTCTATTCAAGCGATATGCCCACTAACAACGCAACACTACTCTCAAGTTACGCAGACGATATTGCCTCAAACACCGAAGGTACAGTCAGGCTCCAAACAAATCTAAAATATCTCACTAATCGACTAAGACTTAACCATGTGATGTTTTTGTCAAAATCATCTATGATTTTATTTACCCGACCGACGATAGTTTAACGTCAGCCCCGATATACACAGGAAAAAATACTCGTCCTCAAACATCCAGTTTTTGGGTCATCTTGACCAAGCTTTTCATCTTGACCCAAGTCACGGTCATTGACCAAAAAAAAAGCAAACTATATAGAAAGAGGCGACATTAGAATTACATTACGAAGAAGTACATTTACTTGATTTCATCAACCACAAGGACTCATTAAAAAACTCTTATTTAACATAAAAATTTTCACTAATGAAATAAGGGGGTTATTTGGAGGGCAAAAAAAACCAATTTTCGATACAAAAAAAAGGTTGAGAACCCAGCTATAGATAATGGATCTGGACAGTCGTGGTTCGAACGAAGGAGGCTAGTTTTCTAGTTGGGGTTAATTCTCGTTATCGTTCCTTGCTCACGAGGCGACGAGTCCTTCTGGCACGACACAGTTGAAAAATGGGGATCTCTCACCTTCCTTCCGGTTTAGCGTTATGTGTTCTCTGCCAAGAAATAAAAGTCAAATTATCGTAATTCTTGGGAAAAAATTAAGACCCCTCTTAAAAATACCTTCCCGAAAAAAGATCAACTATGTTCAGACTACTACATAACCAAATTTCAACTTAGGCTATCAGTTCACTCGAACACAATAAAACTACTAGACTTCGCACCTCCACAAGATCTTTTTCAAATTTTTTTGATTCAAAAATATCTTGGTATTGCAATGAATATGTGATTGGCCGAAAATGAGAAACCCAATGTTTTTGACAGCGGTCATAAGTATTGTCTCTTTTTTAGTTGTCTCATTTGGCAGCCTCAGCAGCTATTGTCAACATTATGTCAATGTTAAAACTAATGAGAAAGGTGCATTTTAAAACGTCTTAAAAATAATTAACAATAATGGTTTGGGACTTGTGTATTTCAGACGTTTTTGAGTTTGCCCCCCTTGTATTCGGAACCTCAGGAATTGTCGGCGAGGCCGCGTCTCAACTCCTCACTGACATTGTTAGAAGAATTTCCTTAAAAACAAACAACGGAAGGAGACGAACTGGCTCTTTTAGCAAATCTCGGTCGCCGTGCTCCGCGGAAACTGCGGCGTAGTTGTGTTGGTTTTTAGGCTCTTTACTACTCTTTCAGCACCTACTCCTGCTAGCATTAACAGATTATTCATAAGCATCCATTAACAATAATTGATAACGATTAACATTTTTTAAAAAACAAGTTAGTTTATGGACAGTTAAAAAGGGAGAAAGATGTTTAACATTGATTTCAATTGTCATAGTTTTAACCTTCGGCACGGTTTCATTCTCGGCTCGTGGCATAATTTTTATTTAGTTTTCGTAATTTTTTACACCAATTTCACCCTCTTACGTTCTGTCACGGAAGGGCAGATTTATCTAAGCGAACAGTCTAGATTCAGAGGCTACTTCTTGGACAGACATCACGGATTTTTCTTTAATGGAATTTTTGAATTTTTCTAAAAAGCCGCATTTTTGATTAAATCTTTATTTATTTCTTTGTTGAATAAAATTTTATAAATTATAGTTATATATTTCCAAAACTTCCAAAAAATTAAAAAAATTCAAAATATTTGTAGAATCATATTTGCAAAAAAAAATGATTAAATTCTCATTATTCATTAAAGGACACATACCAGATTTTAAAAAAATAAATAACATAAATAAATATATTTTAATACTCATTTTACTGATCTGGCTATGTATTAAGTTGAAAACAGTACGCTATTGAAATGATAGACCATGAGAAAAAACGAAATTTATGTACTAAATCTGGCTAATTTTTAAAGAAATATTATATTGACAAGAATGTGGTTTTGCATTTCAGATATTTCTCATGATCACACACATAATAATATAATACGCTGAAAGAGGGGATTGACGTTCCAATTTTTTGATTTTTATCTTAAATAAAAAAATCTCTTCAAAACCACACATTATTTCTTCACATATTTCTCATGATAAGACTTGTAAAATCACACACATAATCATCGAATATGCTGAAGGAGATTGGCATTCGAACTTTTTGATTGCTTATCTTAAATAAAAATATCTCTTCAAAACCACATTTCGATTTAACCACCTTATCTCAAAATTACATGGTAATGCGTGGATAAAACCAAAATCGCTGAAAAAATATGATAAAGGAATATGTTTATGGCATTGAAAATAAAAATATAATAATAAATAGACAGAAAATAAATGTGTGCAAAAATCCAAAAAGTATATAAAGCGTTAAAATGGAAAAAATGATTAAATTATTGTAAGAATAAGGCCAATTTGATTACAGAATGTCGAATATTATAAGAAATTCTGTAAGTCAACAATATATTTAACCAATTTTAATTATATAAATAGAATAAAATTTAATCAAATTAAGAAAACAACAAACAACAAAAAATTTCTCACAAAGAAATTTCTCACTGGTTATATATTTACATTTGGTTTCCCAGATAAAATTAACTATAATAAAATAAATATATTATAATGTAATTTCAATTATTCATTTCTGAATTTGTAGTTAGATTCTAAATTTTTATTGGTATTAAATTATTATTATTTCAACCACATACATTTGAAACTCACTGTTCGCCTTGGAACATCATCGTCCAGACCTTTCCTGACAAATGTGGTGACCCCTCAAGGTAACTCTCCCTTGCCTCTGCTGTTTGTGATCTACCTCTAGTCTGGCTTGCGAGAGCTGATAAGCTTATATGAGGGGCTAATCACTGAAGTAATTTACGCTAATCAAATCCGCGCTCCTCAGACAATTGGAAATTGCACCGGGAAAACTCGGAGAATGGTCCCTAATTATGAATACTGACAAGTCCAACGTTGTCGATGTATTACGTTGAGATATCCAGCTTATGGAGACTGTTGAAAAAGCATGGCTCACTGTTGGAGACCGGGAGGACATAACGCGCACAAAAACTCTGGCCGCTGCTGCTCTAAAAACCGTCATGAAAATCTGGCTACGAGATTGTTTTTTGCACCCCTCTCTACCCTCTAGAATCTACAATGCTTTTGTAAAACCCTTTCATCTACATAAAGCATTTTCGATACCGAAACAAGGAATTTTGATTCCTTTCACAGAAAACAGCTTCGTGTCTTAAATGGGTTACACTGGCCTCAGAAAATCAACAAGTCAACCCTCTACAGGCTTAACAACTCGGCGCTATGACATTATAGACGCCCGCTGGAGATTATTTGGACACATCTTAAGAATGGACTCAACTGCCCCTATTTATCAAGCCATAGAAAAACACTTCCTGTCAAATGGGCCAAAATTTCGTAAACGATTCCAAACAACACTGCCGGCCGTTCTGCAACACGACCTTACTTGCGCGAGAAAAACCCTAAACAACTGCGACGACCTGGACAAACTCTGCAGACAGGCCCAAAACCGCGGAAGCTGGAAAACAATAATTATAGAAAGGTCGTATTGTGTGCGGCACGCGTGGGAATATGACTTATTCTGTTCATGTTACTACGGGAAGTGCTATAATAATTATTATTCAGCCAAGACCACCATTTAAAAACACAAAAAAACTAATCAGGTAATCCCAGCTTCTCTAAGGAGGATCCTCATTTTTTCCTGACGTTCTTCCCTTGTTCCCGAATTTTCTGTAGGGGCGCGGCGGGGGTGTCATTGGGTATGTCGTTCCCACGTTTCTTTGCAAGATCTCCTCAAAAGTAGCAACATTTAGTTGTTCGTTAGGTTTTTTAGAGTTGTGCAGATTCTTGATTGAATTTTCAAAATTTTTTCCCGATGGTGTAGCTGATCGTATTTCCCCACGATGCGCATGCGTAACTAATTGTGGGTTCAATGTGCTGCTTATATACGGTTTGGCAAATGGCGAGGCTCATCCACTGCCTGCATTTTTGAAGAAAAACTCTGAGTATGTTGAATTTCTTTAAACATCTCGTGATCACATCATTCACTTGCTACGAGAAAGACATATGGTGTTGTATGTTACTTGTAAAATATTTTGCAATTTTTAGAATGGTATCTCCACATCGTTTACTCCTGCTTTTTCGAGTCTTTTTGCTGAGGTAAGGATGGCAGTAATCGACTTTCCTGGACTTGTTTATAGTCGGTTTATTAATAACCACCCTTCAAGACCGTAGAAATAATTTTGCAGCTTTATTGCTTATTTTGCGACCTCTCGGTTGGAGAAAGGGAACCACAAATCTTCAGCTTTTGGCATCAGGAGATCCGTTGAAAAGAGCTGGTGTTCTATTTGGAAAATACTCCGAGCTCGATTTTGTACTTTTTGTATTAAATCTTCCTCTTCGCTTAGTAAGGAAATTAGCTATCGACTTTTTTTGATGGAGGGGATATTGCTGAGAAATATTTTCCTAGTCAGTATTTTCCTAGACACGGAGTCAAAAGCCTTATGAATATTCTCCGAGCATATAATCGTCTTTTTGGTGCAAGGTTTAATCATTAGTCCTTTAGAGATAAAGTTAGTCAGCGTTGCAATGACAGCATTAAAAAATCCAAACATTTAAATGTGACTTTTCCATTACGTGAGATCGGAATTGACAAAAGTTACCGCAAATTTAACGTTATTTTAAACAAATCTCAAAAAAATTAACCTTGATTTGTTATTCTGGGGGAGGAAACTGCATATTAGAGTGCATATCCTTAGAATTAGTTTTACACTTGACGGTTACATTTTTGTTTCAGAGGAAGCAAATCTATGGTTTTATTTGATGAACTAAATATTAAGAAAATTTTAAAATACAGTAAACATCTGATAATTGTATAACATTTGTTTACGTATAATCTTATGCCATTAGCCGATATATTGAATCATCCAATAATTTAATACAGAATATTTATGATAGCAATTCTTCGTTTTTCTTGTCCCTCCAAATTTGCTTGAAGCGAAGTAAAATGGATTTCCTCGTCTTCATTTTGGACGTCAAAATCTAATAGTGCTTCCAATTCCCTTTTTTAAATATTTTTTAGAAAGATCTACATTGAAAAAAATTTCGAATTGTTTTTGGTTTGTTTTATCGTGGATAACATAGTTGTAATCACAAACAATGTCTTTTATCAATATTGATAATTTCTACCAATAAAAAGTTTTCTGAAAAAAATGTTTTTTTTGAGATTTTGAGCATTACCTCACGGCCCCTGCATCTCGCAGGTCTGGACTGTGACATTTCCAATCTCACCATCTCGTCTTCTTTTGCGACTAAAATTGGTCCAATTAGATTCACCCAATAACATATTTTTTTCTCTATTCTTCAAAATCATGAAACTTGAGAGTGAGAACAGTGGATCTTGCAGATAGAACTGTCTGAGTTTGACCTCCATAATAATTTTTGAGAAAGTTTATGATGAGGAAGTAACGAAGATTATTATTAAACCCCGAGAACAAAGGAAAGGGAAATAGTAATCGTCTAATTAAGTGATCCCGGTGTCAGTGCGTCTCTTTTTATCTCTTCCTTGTCTCGAATTCTTAATAACGTCCAAAAAGGGGATGGTTTTTTTAATTTCCTAACACACTTCTCATAGGCAAGATAGTCCTCTTCAAGGGGACCTCCGGTAGATCTTGCCATCGTTAAGAAGATGTGCTGTCTTCCTGTAAGATGGTCCATTAATTTTTTGACATTGAATGTATTTCTCAATTCCGAAGCGGCGTCATTTTATCACGTTTCAGTAAAATCCGTAAGCACTGGTTCTGTACGACTTCCAGTTTGTTTTGTGCGGATATTGACAGTGGCGTGATCCACAACGCACATACGTGTTCAATTGTAGACAGTATATATTGTTTGTATAATAATTCAAAATGAGGAATAGAAGATATTGGTTGATCCAGCAAAAGCTTTGAGAATTCCGATCTTCTTTTGGATTCGTGAAACCACTGACTCCACTTGATTTTTGAACGTCATTAATGGGTCAAATGTAACTCCAAGGATTGAAAGTTTCCTTTTAATTGGGATTAGTTGTCCATTCCAAGTTATTTTTTGATCCAGTGCTGTATATTTCCTGTATGAAGAGATAATCGTAGTGCTTGATTTCCCAGGTGATATCTTCATTTGCTTTTTGAGAAACCATGGCTTCATAAGATTAATGGTATCTTGAGTTTCTTTGTAATCTTTATGTTTTGCTGCGATAATTAGATCGTTAGCGTATGATAAAAGGATTGTATCTTCGTCGTTTGGATTTGGGAGGTCTCTTGTAAATAAATTGAACAGGATTGGTGATAAGGGGATCCTTGTGGGATCCCGTTTGGGAGGTATCGTTGTTTTGATTTTCGGTTATTCATTATAACCTTTCCACTTCTGCCATTAACGAAGTTCGCCAGCCATATCTTGATCTTCGTATGGATACCGGTGGAGAAAATTTTTGATGTTAAAGTTTTCCTCGATATTGAATCGAATGCTTTTTCAATATCCAGAGCGACTAACACCGTTCTTTGATGTGGTTTTGAGCTGTTCAGTCCATCTGAGATAAACTGAGTCAACTTCGTAAGATATGTAGAAATTGAACGGTCTCTCCTGAATCCATGTTGAAAACTGGATAATTCTAACGAAAGAGTAATTTTGTTGAGAATTAACTTTTCCAGTGTTCTTGAGAGTCCACAAAGAATTGATACAGGACGATAACTCCGTGGATCGTTCAGAGATTTGTCCTTTTTCGGTATCATGTGTATGAGTGATTTTTTCCATAATGAGGGAATTTCATTTTTGTTTACTGAGTAATTGAAAAATTGGGTAAGGGGTTCGATTCCCACCGACCCTAAGTGTTTTAATTCATCAATTGAAATATCGTCAGCTAGTCTTGACTTTGTATTTTTCATGTAACGAAGATGACATGTGTGATAATAATTAACTTTTAAATTACAAATTATAATTATGAAATTATGCGAAAATTTTTTAAAGAAAAAATAGTAAATGTTTCGAATGAGAGTATGCAATTAACCGATATATTTTGAATGGAAAGCATATAAATTATGGTTTTAAACATAAATTTATGTCATTAACCGATTTATGAAATTTACCGATATGCAATTGACTGTTTACTGTATATAATTTACGGCAGGCTATTTATGGAACTTTGGTTGAAAATAATGCAGAATATTGGGGGCTTAATAATCACAAAATATAGCAATTAATAAAAATGAAAAGGCAAAACTGACTTGGTGTCTGCTACTACTGCTTCTAGTTAAATTTACTGATAATCAAATTTACTGACCAGTATTTATTAAAAAAGGCCATTTAAATGCTCACTGTTTGATTATTTTCTCGATATTTTTACAATAATACATCCGTCTTTAAATTATTTTGTTTTTATCGAAAAATAAATGTTTTTTTATCAAGACGGGGAACAAAAATCAACCAAAGAGACTAGAAGATATCGTGAAAGAAAACGGTGGAGACCTCAGGAAAAAAATTTATTTTCGGGACCCCCGACAGTGTTTTTGATCCTAATAAATAAGACATATAAGCTACCAAAAAATATCTAAGACTTAGGAATTCAATCCAAATTATATAAAAGCTTATCTTCTGGGGGCAAATGAAAAAACTAAAATTTAAAAAATTCTTTAAAGACTACAAAAAGTGTTGGAAATCGATCTAAACTTCCTCTCAGAAGAAATGTTGAATTCCCGTCTGATTAAAACCAGGATTGAGTAGTTAAAAACGTAAAAAATAGGTTGGTAGGCCTGAATTATGTTGACCAAGGTAAAGGAATTTTGGAATATGATTTGAAACCCAAAATATACAAAGTACGCCCAAGATGAATTACTTAAACTGTTTCATGTTTTAATCTGGAACTGATGAAAATTTTCGTTTTTTGATTTAGAGTTTTTAAATTTAAACTTTTATTTTAAATTCAAAATTTCTGTTTAGAGATGATATTTTAGTCAAATAAAATCATTAAATATTACTTTCTAAAAAACGTTCAATGAACAGAAACGAAAATCAGAGATAAATGTGCATTTGATTCTTTTGAATATATCTTTCGTTCTTCTAGTAAATAACAGTTTCTTTAATTTAGAACTCAATTTTTCGTTCCTAGATTTTCAGTATTAAAGACTAGTTTATCAAAACATATTTTAAATGTAAGAAGTATCGAAATTCGGGAAGAGTATATGGCATTGTCCTGGTGACTGAAGGCAGGAGAATTCTCACGTGGCTGTTCCCTTTCCTTTGTAGTTTAACTAATCAGTTAGCAAAAAGGTAAAATTCTCGTGGAACAGGCAATCGTCCATGTTTCGGGGACAGTCAATATTTTTACAGGCAACAGAAACATAACCAATTTAGACTTAATGATTTAAAATGAAATTATCTTTTACTAAAATTTTATTGTGAGTAAAATTATTATAAAATAAATGTTGCTTAGATAAAATGGGGAATACAGAGGAATTGGTTTTATCGAAAATAATAGGATTTAATGGTTTGAAAATAAAGTCAGTTAATACATCTAGGGACCGTCCCTGGTGGCCTATTAGTACACAGGGATGAGGAGAACATTTTGTTTGCCTTGGGATGCACTGTCATTGTGGAGAATATCCTCACTGGTCAGCAGCAGTTCCTCAGTGGAAGCAGAAATAAAATAAGTTGTCTGGCCATCTCCAATGACGGAAAGTACGTGGCTGCCGGAAATGAGACTTTTATGGGGTTTAAAGTAATTTTGGGATAAATATGTGCAGTCTGACATATTCGTGTGGGACTATCACACGAAAACATTGCACTGTAGTCTACAACTCCATAAAGTCAAAACTCTCTCACTATCCTTTTACAGCCGACAGTCATTTTTGATTTCTCTGGGCGACCAAGACGATGGGACGTTTATTAATAGTAAATATCTCGTAGAGTCGTTGTGTGGAGTCTCGACAAAAAAGAAGCCATTTGTGGCTCCCCCGCACAAGCAGTCAGTGCGGGCTGTGCTCAGATTCTCCTCTGCTCCTCAATTGACCACGTGTCTTCATCACTGGAGGAAAGTGACATTCTACAAACCAACCCATTTAGTGGCACCCTTCGAGTGTGGACCCTCCTTGCCGAAAAAGGACGATCACCCCCAACGAAGTTTCCTTAGGCCAAAACAGACGATCGATCATCTCCATGGCGGTTGTTTATGGCAAGAATAAATATTTAAGGCGGGAATTGGTATTAACAGAATTTATTGTGGGACAACAACTGGGGATATACTCGTGGTGGATGTTGGGACTTTTACCTTCAATGGAATTTTCCCGCGGAAGGATAAATTTAGTCTCGGGGTGACTTCTTTGGCGGTCCTCAAATCGGGGAACCTGATTGTTGGGACGGGGGATGGAAAACTGATGGAATTCGAACAAAAAAGCAAGGCATATTCAAAAATACGGTAATCAAACAAAATAAAATTCAAGACAAATTGATCTTCCAAAAAATAACATCGATCTCATTGCGGGGAGTAGGCCACCAAATGTATGTGGGGACCTCGATAGGACACGTGTATCGAGTGACCTACACGTCCTTCAACTGTGACCTACTCAACACGACCCACCAAAGCCAATAAATGACATAACTTTTGCGCCGTAGTATTTGGTATAAAACTGTCAGATTCTGTTCTGATTTATTCCTCACGTGCTCCTTCGAGACAATCAGAGTGTGGCTGACCGAGGAAAACAAGGAGTTACTGAGGATACAAGTCCCAACATGACTTGCAATTGTGTGGTTGTCACTGCCAGCGGGAATTGTATTCTCGGCGGTTTCAACGACGGAAGAATCCGCGGATTTTACCCGAAAACAGGCCGAAGTTTATTCACAATGGAGAACTGTCACAGCCAAGGGGTGACAGCCTTGGCGGGAATGACGGAGGCGGGAAAAATCATATCTGGGGGAGGTTGGGGACTGATTTATATTCGTAGGCGAAGGGCAAGTCCGAGTTTGGAAAATCAGTTCAGACTGGCAAAGTCTGTTGGTGACTTTGAAGAACACAAGGCTCCGTGACCTGCATAAAAATAAAAAGCGACGACAGAGAGGCCATTTCATCGAGCAAAGACGGGACTTGTATTGTGTGGGACTTGGAGTAAGGTGTGGTTAACCATCCAGTCGATTTGCCCGGAAACAAATAATATTTGCCACTACACTCTTCCATTGTCTGTGCTATGACTACAACCAAGTCCAGATTATTGCCAGTGGGACGGACAGACAAGTCGGCTACTGGGAGGTCTATGATGGATCAGCCATCAGACAGGTTATCAGTTCAGACGACGGGGCTATTAATGGAATGGATGTCTCTGTTGTGGCAGGTACTTTGTCACTGCTGGGGACGACAAATTAGTCAAGGTGACCTGTCCCAACATGTCTTAGTTATGGTCCTATCATAAAGGGACTGTCCTCTTTCAAGGGAGAGGACATGGCAGAGTAGTATTCTTAAAGTCAAAATATGTCCCAACTCTAAGTACATTGTCACTGTCGCTGCTGATGGATCCATCTTCAAATGGAATTTTCCAGAAAAATTGATTCAAGAGGACTCCAAAGTAGAATTGCCACCCAGTATTGAAAATGAATCAAATCCACCAGTGGTTGAATCCAACCAATATGTGCTGCATAATGCTCCATTAACATATTAACTTGACTAATAAATTTCCACAATATTTTCGTGCTATACACATCTACGATATTTTCCCGAGGCGAGGATTGTCTTTTCTTTGTACCGCTTTTTTCATCTAAAATAATAGTGTGGATTTAATTAAATAGTTATTCTTAAATGATTTTTTCTTCTTTTTAAAAAACATAATCACGTTTATAGAGATTGAGATCATGTCACAAAACATCGTAAAGAAAGTATTTCCATCTTTAACATTACTTCCAAGTCTTGTCTTCTTGCATAATTGTTCACGTGGGTGACATCAAAAACTGCAAGTTATGTAATCACCAAACGTCTGTCAAAGTCGGAATTCAATTTTGTTGACTTTTTACAAATAAAAAACTGTCTTAAACTCAAATTCATCTGGAATATTATACATTTCTACCTTCGTACTCACTTTAAAAAAAACTGCACTTTCCGTATTTTATAGCTTCGCACAGCCGGGACATACTTTATTTTAAGTAAAGAGTTTTTTTTTTTAGCTAATCGTAGATAGGGCTAGGGGAAGATCTCTGTTTTTGTCTTGCTGAAAGATCTTGTCAAAATTTCTTTGGGTTCCTGAATTAGGTCGTCGGTTCAAAGATGCGGACTTTCTTCGAACTATTGTCTCCGGTTTTTTATGTTTGGCATTAACGACTGTTTGGGAGAGTAGGGAGTTTTATGATTGATGGTCGTTTTATTTCTTCCTTCTTTGTATCCTCCTTTTATTTCAAAATTTTAAGTTTTGGGATTCCCTAAACTGGCAGGTCGAGATAGAAGAGAACTTTGGTTTTTAAATAAAAAACTTCTGACTTGTTCAACCTGTGTTTATTTTTGATGGAATATCTGGGTAGGATTTGGACTGGGTTGTAGATATAGACTTGATTAAAATAAATTTTTTTCAATCCTCAAGTTTCATATTTTCTTATCGCAGGGAATTTATTGTCTGTTTGTATTTCACATCTATCCACGAAGGTAAATAATAGCCTTGTGACCGGAGGGAGAATCTGTTTGCTGATCTTTGAGTATTCGCAGAGTATTCGTAGTTTTTGTGACCATTCTGGAAAGTTTGAGGAAAATATGTTGACTTTTTCATCTTGTCTTTTTGATTCATTTGCTTTTAAGATCGCGGATGTAATCGTAGGAGCGCATCTTCCAGTTCATTTTGATAAAAATTCTATTTTTTACATTTGATTTATTTTTTATATTTTGATTTTGAGTTATATACAAAAAAACAAACCAATTAATGGATAATGCACATAAATTTTTAAATCGTATGCGGACAAGGGGACGATAAAATTTCAAAGGGGGCGATGAACAAAAAAGGTAAGAATGTCTTGTCTAGGGGATCCCAGTATTTTTAAGCTTCGACATAAGTCTATTTGTTGAGCACAATAATTTTTCGTAGACCCCGGAAGTATTTAGAATTTCTGTTTTGAGTAAATTTTTAGAAGCCTGTCTATAAAAAGTGTTTGAGTTATCACTATTTTCCGTTATTTTTCAAAATTCAGATAAAGTAGAATTTCCTAGGTCCAGGCTTAATTCTCTTCTGATGCGAAAAAGATATATTAATTATATATAAAAAACAATAATTATTACTGTACTATGACAATATATCAACCCTAGTCGTTGTTCTCACGCACACCAACACAAATACAGCAATGTGCTTTGAATTCTATAATATGTGTATTCCTAACACTATTTCCGTGATTTTACCGAATTTGCGGAAATTGATAACTGCCAATGATCTAATAAACATTAGACGAAATGGTCGGGATCCCCAAATCACGACCCGTAATATTTTGAGAGTACCAAAACATTCCACAGTATATAAAATCAATTTCAAAATTAAAGCGTTGATTGTCCGTAAACCAAGGATCTCAAAGTCCCCACTTCCGGAGAGTTCCGTGTTTAGAGGACACTAGTACTCCAACACTGTATTTGGATGTGTGGAGAACAGTAATGTCTTTATCATCACAATGGGGAATGTTGTGCGTAACTACGGCACGGACTGCTTAAAATCAACTTAGTGGAATGCCGACATGTCATTTGGTTTTAAAATGCGGAGAACAGAGTTTTGGTTGATTGTGTGATTCCCTAACAAGGACTCTGTCTGTTGGAGGACGTCAAGTTTCACTAGTGTGTCTCCTTGGGGCTTGTGAAAGGCAGAATGTGATCCAATTTATACCCTCTGATGGAGAATTGAGTTAATGAGCTATCGAATCACCTCTTAGTATATTTGTCATACTGGCCTAGAATAATTTTCCTTTCAATTTGTAAATACCAAATATGAGAGAAATGAATCACAATTAGTGATTCAGGCCAGGATTGTTGTGTTGTTGTAGTGGACAAGCTAGTAGTAGGAATAATATTTCTGCAAAAATGCTTAAAATACTGCTTCCAATGTCTTCCAATATTTGTATTTCAGATTTCAGATAAGGTCAGTAAGAGGCACGTATCAGTACAATCCCAACCACAACTGCCTTGTATGGACTTTCGGTTAACTTCTTTTTACTATTATTATATAATTAATTAAATCCCTCTCAAATTGGCCATTTTTGGTTCCTTCAATTTTGTTAGCCAATTTGAGAAATGGCCAATCAGAGAATAAAATAGACAATTTTTCAAAGAAACTTTTTTTTCGTTCGGCGCTTATATTTTCTACAAGAAAAAGAGAAGTTAACTAAATTAGATGAGTCACAGAGCTGATGGACAGGTAATTTCCATGTAATATCGCGAACAATTTCCGCTGAAAAAGCCAGCTCGTTTCAAAACTGAAACTACTTCAGTTAGCATAATTTTTTTTTAATTAAAGAAAATAAAAAAAATCTGATTTATTTTTCACGTCATCATTATTTAGAATTCCGAAACAATTTGAAATGATACGTTGCGATACATCTTCCCTGCTATTTTAACAAATATCTAAACATCCTTTAGTGTGAGCTTTTTATATGAACTATAAACGGATGTTGATGTTCTAATAAATGCGGCAATTCTTTTTCAAAGACGATGCTACCCAAGACCTGAAGCAACCCAGCTTCGCTAGTGCTAGGCCTATGTGTCAAAAAGAAGCTGACCCTCAAACTCTCGACTAACCTTTCAGCCACTTAGTCTAGCTAGCAACTAACTCTGATTTTTAATACGGTTTCAAAGCCAGTTCAGAAGATATGTTTAAAATCTATTCAAGACCACCAAATAATGCGTCTCTATTAATAATCATTCTTTAGCCAACGGGGCTGAAGACTATGCTTGGATGTCGGAATACAAAGGTGGTGGGTTCTATCCCGAAAAACGTAAATTTCCAGTTGGGGTCAAGTCTTGTCACCGTTCCCACCAGTGAGGCGACGAGTCCATCTGGCACGACACATATGTAGAAATGGGACCTCCTACCTCTAATCAATTTATTATTAAAATTTTATTAATTAAATTAATTAGTATTTTTAAGAATGCACCTATAATATTATAAATTATTATCTTAAGTCCACGTTGCTTTTTTTGTTGTAGTTCAGTTTATTTATTTGTGGTTTGTTGTTTATTTCTATTATTATTTGAGTTAATGGATTAATCCGTCACCAATTCATTAATATTTTATAAATGAATTGTTGATTTTTGTATTTTATAGTCCATGACTCTCTATATATTTCATTATTCAAAAATATTTCCCTGTCAACGGATTTCTTTTTTTCACAGGGAAATTTTTTTTAATTATACTGCTGGGAACAAAATATTTATGGCAGAAAAGCAGCAATTCGAAATTTTTGAATATATGTCGATTTATTATTTATACATTGATTATTTATTATTGAAATTTTTGAAGGACTAATCACAATTATGGAAATTTCCCTTAAATGATAAAATTATAATTAATTATCTTTAATAAATCAATCAAAGAAATCGATATTTCATAAATGAATTGCTGATTTTTTGTATATGTATACGGTTTCAAAGCCAGTTAGAAGATATGTGTTAAAAATCCAGTCAAGACTACCAAAGGGGGGTCAAAACTAATTATTTATCAATTGAACTTATTAATGCGTCCTCTCACTCGATTCTCCTCCTCTTTGAGCTAAAGCCAATCTCTTCGATGGCACACTTGTCCATCTCACAGGGTTGGCCTCTTTGTGGTCGTTCTCAAGTTCGACTCAATGGCCTCACTTGGCAAAGCCTCTTTCGTTGTTCCATTTCATATTTGTGGAGCTTTTCCACTTCTACTTGCTTCAATTTTTTTGAGAGGTGATTCCAATCTCTATAAACGTGATTGTGTTCCTCATTTTGTCGAGTACAAGGATATCCGGCTTGTTATTCTCAACCTTCGTATCCGTATTTATTGTCGTGTCAACACGAATCTCCACAGAGTTATTCGCAACCACTGATTGAACAGAGAGACCTATTAATAATGTGTTTCTATTAATTGAGAGTGATACTAGGCTGAGAAAGATATTAAAAAAAATTCATTTAAAGAAAAACAAGTCTTTTAATTGATTCCTAAACTGGCCAAGTCTTTGCTATCTTTTTGAATTTCATGGCCATCTTAGATTCCATTATCACCATACCACTAGGTGAGAAAACTTTGACATAATATATTCTCGTATCTATATGTTCATTTAGAGAACGCTCCCGCGTTCCTTTATTATTGTCGGTTCTAACTCTTCGCAGAACCTTGTCCCCAATTTTATAAACCCAGATATCATTTTTCCACAACAAATAAATAAACTGAATTACAATAAAAAAAGCAGCGAATTATGAAGGAATCTAAAATTTATATGATTGTTGAATAAATGATCAAATCAGTGATCAAAGAACCAATCTGTTTATAAACACAATTATTTATTGAAAAATCGAATAAAGTTCTTTTTACAGTGTTTATAGTAAATCATCCGAGATGTGTTTCAAATTTTTTACAGTAGTGTTTGTTGTATTTGAAAAAAGCAATTCGAACAAGAACTTGATTTAATGACAATTTAAATTGGCAATTTTTTCGCATCAATTTGATCATATAATGGATAATTTCTATTCTGGGGATTAGCATCAATATCTTGCTATAATAGAACATTATCCCCCACCTTAATCCACATCATAACACGCGATAAACAACCTTAATGCCGTTTTGGTCCAATTTCCGTTTGTTTTTCATTTTTCTCCTGCTTTCGTTAGATTCTCGTATGTTGATAACAAATTTTTTGTAATATTTTAATCATCGATTAATTTATTTTCAACAAATTTAATTTCTGCATCAACATCTTCTCCATTAAACGCGCAGAGAGCTTCCATTCCTTCATCACTTGGTGCATTTTACTCCCATAAAGATATTGAAAGGAATATGCTTTGTTGTTGCATGTCGTGAACAATTATAGTCATAAACAATTCCTGTGATAAAATCTTTATTGACGCCAAAATTTCTATTAGAACTACTTGTAGGTGAAATCCACCTTTTGATAGATTGATTAAATCTAAAAAGTTTGATAATTTATTTACTGTAGTTTACCTTTCAACCTAGCAATGAATCTGAGATGCTCTGGGCCTTACGCAAACATGTTTTATTTTCATTTTTTGCAAATTTCATTTACATGGGAATTCTTAAATTCCTTTCCGTTATCTGTTTTTAGAATAACTGGGAGGCCAATTGTGTAATAAATATTTTGTAATAAAGAAGAAATCTCAACAGCAGATTTATTTTTAATCAGCTCAACAACACCAAATTTGGAAAATGAATCAATAAGTACAAGATTTTGAATCATTCACTTCAACATATCGACGCAAATCGACAAGGTCGACAATTTCCAAAATG
Source organism: Octopus sinensis (assembly GCF_006345805.1). Taxonomy (NCBI): domain Eukaryota; kingdom Metazoa; phylum Mollusca; class Cephalopoda; order Octopoda; family Octopodidae; genus Octopus; species Octopus sinensis. The sequence continues at coordinate 72,025 of NW_021836178.1, forward strand.
ATTAGAATTATGCTCGGACTATTTTTAGATGATACAACCAGTACTTCAATCATTAGTAATTTTAGTTCTGCCTCTTCAATACACACAAATCGTAGTTTTAGGCCATTTCTTCGTATATAAACTTTTCCATCAACGAAAGAAAATGTTCCTGAATGCTGTTTGACTTTATATCTTTCCTTCTTATTCAAAAGTTCATCGAAACGAGCAAATGCCGGGTCCAGGCAAAACCGGTGACATTGATTATAACTAAAATTATGATTATGTATGATCTTTATTTTTTATTCGTTTCATGTGCGTTTTTTTCATTGTTCAGTCGGGAATTTGTAATTCAACAATTTTGATTGACAATATACTCGAAATTTGTACAATCTCTCCGTATGGAGACTCTAATTTTTGAAGAGCTAAGTATGGATTCCAAGGTGTTATGTCCGCAATGAGTCAGTTGATTAATTTTCATAGCCACTAATTGCATCTCCTCATGATTTCCTGCAGAAATGACTATTTTATGGTTTCCACGTGAGTCTCTAAGATCTAGCCGCCCGGATTCTTCGACTTTTGAGTTAATTTGTATTTTTTGTTTAGATATTCCAATGATCCCCTGCTCTTCCAATATTTTAACTAGATCATCATACTCTTGGACAGTTTTGACAAAATAGCGGTACATCAAGAAAAACTTTATAGAATATGCATGTTAAATTATCTATTAAAAAATTATAAAATGCTGCGTCTTTTAAAATAATGAAATTATATATTTCTTAATTTTAAATATAATAACTAAGAAAATTTAGATATAATTTTTATAAAAAATTCTTAAAATGTTAAATTCGAGCATTCGGTAACCGGTAGCGCCTGTGACATAATAAGAAAATAGTCAATACGAAAAATTCAACTAGCATCATAAATTAGGCGAATTGTTAAAAATTATTTGCGGCCCCTGTAATTTTTTTTAATTTGCGGCCCCTGAGTAAAAAATCTTGAGAATCAATGTATATTTCTGACAACCCATTTGTTTCTGCACTTTAAATGTCCAGGATTTTTTCTTTACGATTTAAAAAGAAAATTTCTCCGAGAACTATAAACGACTTTAAATCAAAATCGCTCAGTGACGACCTTCAAAAATATTCGAGATTAATTACATTACTAATACATTACAGTCAAAAAAAGTTCAATCATTTTATAATTATACTTAGGAAACAATTATTGAAGAGGAATCAAATGAGAAAAGAGTTAATCTTTTAGAAGCTTTCAGAGCTCTAGAGATTATTAAAACTTATCCTTCTCAGGTAAATGCAGATATAGATGATCACGAAAATATTATGCCGATTGGGGAAATGTTAAGAAAATTAATTAAAAAACATAAAATTTCTGATTTTGTTGAATATAAATAATTTTATGTAATCTATATTGTAAGCTTATGTTTCAACTATAAAATATTATTTAAATTGCCTCTCGAATCCGGCGATTTTTTGATCGGTCCCAAACGATGACATTTTATTTTTATCTATTAAATAAAACCTTCAAAAAATATTCGAGATGAAATTGATTTTAAAACAATTTCCACTATAGCAACAAGGAAATATTATAAATTCATATTGAATAATTACTAATGTTAATGTAATGCAGGTGTGAAGAAAAGGCTAAGGAGTGGTGAGGATCTGGACGAGCTGAGGAAACTCGCTCACGACAGAGGAGGTTGGAGGAGGCTGGTTCAAAGGATTGTTTTTAATGCTGCACGAGTAAAATTATAACTAATATGATTCTACGTATGTTGCAAATAATAATAATAATAAATGCAGGCATATTTTTACAAAGAAAATTCCTACATCACAGGACTGTAAGAAATAATTATCAGAACACTCTCCATCATAAACAAAAGCTGTCCCTTGAAGACGCTAATGTGAATTGACAATCGACATTCTATTGTTTGTAAAGTAACCCACCATATGCTTCTTCCATCATTAATGTCGTTTTTGCATTTCCATTTTTTCGAAAAAGACAGCCATTTGATTATTTTTAACTTTTCTAATTTCAAGCATATTGTGAATATCTAAGCATACAGTAATGACTGGGATCCATTCGTGAATAGGCATATTTTCAGGCCCCCATAATTTTTACAGAGTGATTAATCTAAATTCTCGATAAATAGTCCAAGTTGAGCGATTTGTGGAAACTGAAAAATGGCATTCAAAGGCATGAAACTTTAATGTTGAAATAAGATTGTTACAGATGTCTATATTCACTTTACATTAATTCTAAGCTATTCAAACTATCAAATGAGTTGTTTAGTATTCTTGAGTCTCCAGAACAGTGATAAGTCCATACAATGCTATCAAGTTGGTTAAATTCGAGAATATTGTTTCACTGGGAAATGTAATGCCCTCCCCTAATTTCAATTTCGCGTGAATGATCATCAACATTTTCTCCATCAAATGCACAGTTTGTAACAAACTTAATATCCGTCAATTGTTAAGTGTAATGACTGGTCATAAATTTAGACCTGTGTTAAATGAACAATTTGTTCAATTGCATTGACATTAATTAAGAACAGGAAAATATTTAATGAATAATCATGTTAGTTCATTAGTAACATCCGAATTTTTAATTAAGGGCAACTCTCGTTGCATAACAGATTATCGGATATTGGATAAGGACAACGGTTGCAGTCTATTGTAAGTAAAATAGCCTACCAAAAGCTTCCATTGTTTTTAATGTTAATATTCTATTAAAACGTCCAGCTATACCAACTTTGTCAAGATACAAAGTTAATAAAATAGAATTTTCTCCCTCATTCATCATTCTATTATTATAATATCTAAATATACATTCCTGGTTGAGAATCATAAGTGGATATGCAAATTTTCTGACCTCCCCGAAAACTAAACTTTAAATAATTTATAATACTAAATTTGAAAGTGCTGATTACTAATTTTTGGAAGCTGAAAAATGGCATTCCTCGGCATTGTACTGCAATGTTAAAATAAGATTGTTACAGATAATTTAAACCTTCTAAACGTGAAAACGCGTCCATGTTTACGTAACTCATGTTACTACAGTCATGCAATTCTCTAATGATTTAAAAAATTAAATTTACATTATTATTAATTTATTCAAACCATCAAACGAGTTGATTAATATTCTCCTTAACGAATTTCCATCACAGTAACTGATATTAATAAAATTTTTGTTACAAATGTGTCAAGTTGGAAAAATTTGAGAATATTTCTCCATTGAGAAATTTAACGCCGTCTCGAAGTCCAATAAATGATAGATTTTGCACAAAATTTTCTCCACTGAATTCGCAGTTTGACAAATAACTAATTAAAAATAAACAATTCTTCAAAAACTTTCGTGTAAAGTCGCATTCACGTTGAATCACTATGTTAACAAAAAGGAGGGAAAGTGAAATCATTATGATTATACGTCACATTTTATTGTCAGTAACTCATTGGTTAGACATTGTATTAATTTTTTTTATAATGAAAATATTGAATCAATTAAGTATTAATTAAAGTATAATTTTCTCAATCTGTTCATTACTTCCTCTATTCTGATATTCCCTCAGGTAAGGATGCCAGCCTCTTTCCTTGGGAAGTGCTATGGTCATATCTATTTGTCGATAAATAACTTTTATTCTTTTGTCCAGTTCGAGAGTCCTTTGGCATGGCTCAATTCTGTTCCTATAGGAAACAATCATGCTCTCAAGGGTTTTTTTGATAGTGAGTGATTGTATATACGCATGTGTTCTCTCATTGATGTTCAACGATTGTGCATACTGTTGGAATTTTGAAGTGACAAGTCCGTCCCAAGTTAATACAATCGGTACTATTTTCACATTGGCATGATATATCAACTCCAGTTCTTTTGATAGAAGGTCATACTTTCTAAGTTTTTCTACCTCCACTTGTTGTAGGTTTGGGGAAGATGTTATCCCAACCTCAATCAGGAATATCCGGTTGTTCTTCTTGTCAAAGACAAACAAATCGGGTTTGTTATGTTCTAGTATTATGTCTGTTTTAATGAAGGTGTCCACTTTGATTTCGACAAACTCATTAACAGACACAGTTTGTACAGAGTGAATTTTCAGCTTCTTCTCATTCTTGAGTCCGAATTCTCGGCATAAATAAATACACCTCACTACTTCATTATGCCTTCTAACATAGTCCCCATGCAGCATCTTTTCACATCTGGTAGCACAGTGGTCGACAGTCTTCTTCCATTTCATACAGTGTGGACACATTAAATTGTGGTCTGCAAAGAATAAATTTTTATCCTGTAGAAGACAGAACAAGCCTTCTGACCGTGGTGAATCATTGCCTCTGGCTAGCCAGTGACTGAAATCTTCAACCTTCACGAAATCTTCCTTAGAATTTTTATAGAGAATTGAGTAAAGACTTTTTGAAAAGGTCTGATCCAGTAGGCGTTTGTTCTGCGCATCTGACAACAGTTTTTTTTCCAGTAAAAGTGAATCTTCCAAAGAATATTTGTGCTTCAAGTATTCTTCAATAGTGGCCAGATGAGTTTTTTCCAACATTTCGGCATGAAGAATCGAGAAGCTTCTTTTGCAAGCACCACTTCTGCGTTTTAAGTCCAAAAGGAGTCCAAGGAGCATACTTTCACTTAGAAAAGAAATTGAGCGTAATCCTCTCCCAAAATTCTTACGAGGAAGATATAATCTCTGTTTGTTTGCTGGTCGGAGGTGTATTCTGTATTCAGTTAATTTTGATCGGATTGTATCGTCTACCATTTCGAATTCAAATGGCTCAATATCAACTAGTCCGATGTAATAATTGTACAATGAAAGAGCGTGTTCATTAATTGCTTTGAATAAGTTTACTCCGTTCAATTTAGTATTTTCTAGCCTCTCTATCCGCATAATTACTTCTTCCAAAATGATTTTCAGCATATTCTGTTTCTAGATTTTCCCAGTTGAGCTTACAAGCACTCCAAGGTATTTGTATCCATCAATTCCATCAAGAACTCTTGCCTCTTCTGACAACAAGTAGGTATTCGTGGCCGACTTTTCCAAATTTTTCTCCAGCCCAACCGCATGGAAATTCACCTCTTCCATCATTTTGACAATAACATTTTCACTCTTCGAAACAAGTTTCAAATCATCAATGAAAAGAAGATGATTTGTCGAAAACGGTGTGATCTGATTTTCTCGCCCCATAGAGACCTTCGGAAACTTAGAAGATAATAGGCGGCTCAGTGGGTCCAACACAAGGACAAACAGCATAGGTGTCTCCTTGGAGGATTCCCCGTTCAATTCGTACATCTCGAATATATTTGTTATTTAGTCTGAGTTTGACACTCCATTTAGTAATCAGCGACTCGACAAATTTTACAATCCATCCAGGTATCCCAGACTTTTCCAAAATTTGTAGTAAAAAAGAATGATCCACTGAGTCAAATGCTTTTTTAACATCAATCCATGCAGAGTGTAGCTTGTAATCGTTTGATCTGTTGATCTCTTTGTTAACTATTGCTTGCTCTTTCGCACCTTGGCATATTCTCCTCGTCCCCAATTGGTTTTCTGAGAGGAGGTCGTAAGCTTCCACATATTCACAAAGTTTGGTATTTACACATTTAGTCATCAGTTTATAGAGAGACGGCATACATGTTATAGGCCGCAATTCCTTTGGAGACCTTGGATCTTCGCACTTTGGGAGCAGGTGTGTGACCCCTGTATAGAACCAATTTCCTGGAATGGTTTTTCCACTAATGACATTAAGGATTTGCTGAGAGATTGAATCATGAAGTGATGTAAACTTCTTCAAGAAGAAATTATAGACTCCATCACAGCCTGGGGGTTTCCAATTTGACAAATATTTAACTGTCTCTTCAAATAAACACTTTTGGACCTCGGCTGATACGCCTTCTCAATATAGCCCAGTTTTGTTTTCCATTGCTCAATTTTACTCTCCATATTATTTTTCCACAGAGACTTTTCAAAATTCTTCGTGCTCAATATTTGATAACACACTTGTCCAACGTAAACGATTGTTGAAATCTGATACATTGAATTAGGGGGGTTCTCTTTGATATATGCAGCTACTACACGATTCAGACACTCCAGTAAAGGAAAGTTTAGTTTTGAATAGGGAATCTTTTTGTACATGGTCGAAGGGAATGATCAATCAATAATATTTCTTCCAACTGTTGCATAAATGTCAATTTGCAACAAGAGAACAGGTTTGCATCACATCCACTTGAGAAATGACTCACTTTTCCTGATTCATCAATATTAGTGGTTGAATTTGGGGTAATCTCCAAATTTAGCCATACTATAAAACACAAGAGAATAAATTATTTAAAATTTTATTAAAATAATTCCTTGTTAGAAATAAATAATTAATATTAATAAATTAAAGAAAACACACATCGTCAATAAACTAACAAATGAACCAACCACCTACCCTTTCAACCATTGTTTCTCGCCAAAATTCTCATATAATTAAAAAAAATACCTCAAAAACGTAGAATGCAATGGCCAATATTGACTAATTCTAAAAAAACTCGTAAATAAAGTGGTGGGATATATCTATTTGGGGACTGACCGTGACGTAGAAACAAAAATCAAAAAAGATGATTGAGACAATCCTGATCCTAATTTTGACCAAGGACGGAAGCCTATGAAGAGGTCGAGTATCTGAAAATTTGCGAGAAATGGTTGATCGAGTTTTATACAATGCGAGATTGTCCTCGAAATAGACTCGGTGGCCCAGTTACCCCTAACCCAGGTCAAAGAAGATCAACTCAGGACCACCAGAATGAATTGATTTGGTTTACAAAACTTAAAAAATAAAAGAATACATGTCTAGGAAAATTTACAAAATCAAGTAGTGTTCTGAACGATGCCAAGAGGCGCATGTCGCAGTATTGGAGGAGAACAAGTTGAACAATGCATAGTAGTAAAGCTTCAAATCACTGAATTATGTAATTGTGGAAGCGGAGTGGGCGGACTGAACTTGTATTTCTCAGTTAAGCCTGATTCATGTGGCAGAAGATCGACTACTTTGTTATGCTGGACAATAGAATCAAATTAAGGAATAGTCAGACGAGAGGTATTAAAAACTATAAAAACACCTATAAAATTTACAAGACGTTTTGGGATTAAGGCTTGCTAAAATAAATATGAAAACTCTAAAAAATACTTATTAGAATGTACTTTTTATCAAGTTTAAAACAAAAAATAAGTATAAAAATTTATGTAAAATATTAATGGTCATTTCTGCAAATAAAAATATACTCACTTTTCCTTTGCTCCATCAACTTCTATGTTCTATAATCACGTCGAAAATGAGGTGAATCTTCTAAAAAACATTAGTAGAGGAATTTGAAATGATTGACGTCACTTAAGCTTGTTTATTTTAATTTTTAAATGCTCTTTATTTATCGAATTAAAAATAATAACTTTTTCACATGTATCACTTTGTAATCTTTTCACGTGTTTTTAGTTTTTTATTCTATCTTTGATTGTTGCAAATGCTTCATTTTTATCATATTTTGTTTAGTTAAAGTTGAAAATTAATCAAATTGAGTACCTGTAAAATATTCTGAATATAGTTTATTTTGCAAGAGAATTTGTATTTTATCAACTACTTAATTTTCATTCATTATTTATATGACAAACACGATTGTCTAGATCAGGAGTGTCAAACTCATTTCTTTAAGGACCGGATTAAAAAAATTTTGGATTGTGCTGGCCAGACTATTAATTTTTTTGACTTAAAAATATGTTTGTTTATAACGAAGAGGTCAAATGCTTGCATTTACATCTATGTCGCCAATATGGAATTAAAAAGTCGAAAAAATTAACCCATTCAGTCCAATCTGTTACCAGCAATGAATTTGTGGAAATCCGAGTCGATACAAACCTCCAGACTGATAATGCTATCCCAAATAACAAACTCGACATATTTGTTCACGACAAATCGAGCAACACAATTACTCTTATCGAGGTGGGGATCACTTCACAAAATTGTCTCAAACAGGTCGAAGTAGAAAAATTCCACAAATACGACTTGCTGGCAATGAACTGTAAGCGATCCGCCGGGCAAAAGTAAAGATCGTCCCTGTCGTCATGACCTGGGACAGAATATTGTCAAAATACTTCAAAAATCATCTGTCAGTGCTTGGCGTGGAGGACAGGATGAAGACATACATCCAGACATTGGTGTTGCGGAAGACCTTAGAAAGCATGCAAACCGAGACAAGGCACGGGTTATCGATGTCTGTTGAAGAGGTAGCCCTGAATCTAGACTGCGCGTTGACATGAATCTGCCCATCCGTGCACTGAATGTGGGCCCTAAGAAGTTGAGGTTGATGGAATAAAACACTGCGAAAACGGAAATCGAATTATAATTTCCAAAGAGAGAATTCATTTATAATATTTTACTAAAATTAAATTAATTGTCACGGTCCAAGTAAGGTCAATTCTCTAAATACGAGTTTCGAGTATTTCTAGAAATATACTTTAGGTGGCTTCTTTTCATCGCACGGGACTGTACAACGATAAAAATTTTTCATTCACAAAAATAAAAATGTTTATAGACGGATAGCCTGAAGATTGCCACTGACTATAGCCATGGAGACGTGTTTGGCAGAATAAGTTGTTTAAATCTGTCTTTGATCGATATAAAGAGGAAAAAGAAACAAGGAAATATTAGAATAAAAAATCAATCGCAAATATGTTAATGCAGGGAATATTGAGAAAATCCGACATTACAGGACTGCGAGAAATAATTATCTGAATCTCCTTAATTATAAAATAAAAGCTGTTTATAACAGGATTAAGACACCAAGGAAGATTACAATCGAAAAGGTCATTTTACAAGAGGCCAAATCTTACTGCTTGACATGTATCTCTCCAAAATCAAGTGTATATCTTTGTGATTAGTGCATGTAACACTAATTAAAGATTAAAAAAGGAACAAGGAAATGAATAATCAAGTTAGTTGATTAATAACATCCGAATATTTTATTAGGTACAATCCTCTCTACATAGAAGATTGGTTGAACCAGGATGGCGGCAGAGGTTGCAATCTATTGTGAGTATACTAACGCACCATATGCTTCCTCCACAATTAATGTTATCTCTTGAGTTGGACTTGAATTTATTCTTACACTTGTGTCATTTAAATACATTGGTAGCAAACTTTCACTATTCGTCACAATTCTTATATAAGAATATCTAAGTATACATTGTTGGTTGGGACCCATTGTTGAATTTGCACATTTTTTGCCCCTCCAATATACTACACAGTGAGTAATTTAAAATACTTAATGGTTAGGAAAGATTCTTGGGAATAAGTGAATTTTGGCGGCTGAAAAATGGTATTTGATGGCATGACACTTTGATGTAAAAATAAGATTTGTACATAGATTCAAAACTGCGTAGACGTGCAAAGGTATCTACACTGAGATAACGAAGGTTTTCGCAATAATACAGTGTTCTAATTATTCAAAAAATTTAAATGTACATAGAGGATAATTGATCCAAACTATCAAATGAGTTGCTTAATATTCTCTTTAAGGAGTCTCCATGACAAATACTGATATTAATGAAATGTTGATTACAATGTCTGCAAGTTGGTTAGATTCGAGAATATTTCTCCATTGGGGAATGTAACGCCTCTACGAATTGAAACTGTTCTTCCATGTCCCGCAACATGTTCTCCATTGAATTCACAGTCCTTCAAATTTCTAATTTAAAATAAGCAATTTTCAAAAACTCTTTTGATAAGTCACAGTCACTTTGAATCACAAAGTGAACAAAAAGTAAAACAAGCGGAAGCATTATAATTAAACGTAATATTTTATTTTAAATAACTTAATTGTTAGACATTGAATTAATATATTTGTTGAATTTTATTTGTTAATAAAAAAATAGATTCGCGATAAATTGGCTTTTTTCTTTAAAAAATTATAAATTAACTAGCTCGGCAGCTCGCTTCGCTCACCGCGACCTAGCTCCTGCGGAGGGCCTGTTTCATCAAACAACTATAAGTTTATGTAGATGTATAAAACTACCTGGTTTAATGTAACCCTATTCTATCGCCTGTTGATAAACGATGTTTGTCGTCCGTCCTTCCTTGGCATATATGAATAAATTTTCTCTTCTGCCTACCCTCGAGCATCCCACATACAGCTGTCCATGTGAAAAGCACTCACTTTCTAAAAATAACCCAACTACCTTTAATGACTGTCCTGGGCCTTGTTTATTGTCATTGCAAAACTCATCCTCAAAGGAAATTGCAGCCTTTTAAATCTAAATGGTAATTCATTAGAAATTATCGGAATTCGTGGAATATAAACATCCTCACCACTATACTTACCTGTTAATATCGTCGCCTCTATTACGTTAGCCATCAAATTTTTGATAACTAACCTCGTTCCGTTGCATAATTTAGGTGGCGCAAGATTTCGTAATAAAACCACTGGAACGCCTATCTTTAACTTTAAAAGATGATTCGGCATTCCAGAGGGATCTAAGGAGTTTAAAAATTCAATCCGGTTGAATTTTTAGAAAATAACAAAAAAAAATAAAAAAACAAATAAAAATAAATAATTTAAAAACAAAAAAATAAAAAAAACAAAAAAAAACTTAGCAGCAGCCAAAAAAGCGACACACAAAAAAGATTTAATTAATTACCTTAAGCTGAACGTTTTTTCTTCAGCTTCGTTTTTCCTCCTTCGGTTATCTATTTAAAAAATTATTTTTGAATAACAAAAAATATTAGGAAAAAAGGGGCATACAGAAAATAAATTCTATCTTTACGAAAAACTTCTTTTCTTAAGGTCGTCTTCCCTCCTTCGGTTATCTATTGAAAAAATTATTTTTGAATAATAAAAAAGTTTAGGAAAAGAGGCATACCGAAAATAAATTCTATCTTTACGAAAAACTTAACTAAATAGTTAATATTTTTACGCAAATTCTTCTGATTGCGCTGTCAATTGGTGGTAAATTGTGTTAATGACTGTGCTAATGTGGTTTCAACTATCAAAGTGTTTTTCAAAATCTGTTAATTGCACACTCTATTCAAGGTCGTGCAATCTGTAATTGCACATTCTGTCAAAGTCAAATATGATAATAGCTATAGTCAAATATGATACGTGAGATTTTTGCCTCGAAGGTTTTAATGGACCTCATCATGAATGTCGAGGACATTAACGTTGTTCATTTTAATCAAATGCAGAAAATAATTTTTTGATTTTTTGGCGGAAAGGTTTTAAGGACCTCATCATGTAAGTCGAGGACATCGTAGTTGTTCATTTTAACCAAAATGCAGAAAATATTTTTTTAATTTTTTTTTGGGGGGAAGGTTTTAAGGACCTCATCATGTAAGTCGAGGACATCGTAGTTGTTCATTTTAACCAAAATGCAGAAAATTTTTTTTTAATTTTTTTTTGGAGGGAGGGTTTTAAGGACCTCATCATGTAAGTCGAGGACATCGTAGTTGTTCATTTTAACCAAAATGCAGAAAATATTTTTTTAATTTTTTTTGGGGGGAAGGTTTTAAGGACCTCATCATGTAAGTCGAGGACATCGTAGTTGTTCATTTTAACCAAAATGCAGAAAATTTTTTTTTTAATTTTTTTTGGGGGGGAAGGTTTTAAGGACCTCATCATGTAAGTCGAGGACATCGTAGTTGTTCATTTTAACCAAAATGCAGAAAATTTTTTTTTTAATTTTTTTTTGGGGGAAGGTTTTAAGGACCTCATCATGTAAGTCGAGGACATCGTAGTTGTTCATTTTAACCAAAATGCAGAAAATTTTTTTTTAATTTTTTTTGGGGGGAAGGTTTTAAGGACCTCATCATGTAAGTCGAGGACATCGTAGTTGTTCATTTTAACCAAAATGCAGAAAATTTGTTTTTTAATTTTTTTTTGGGGGGAAGGTTTTAAGGACCTCATCATGTAAGTCGAGGACATCGTAGTTGTTCATTTTAACCAAAATGCAGAAAATTTTTTTTTTAATTTTTTTTGGGGGGAAGGTTTTAAGAACCTCATCATGTAAGTCGAGGACATCGTAGTTGTTCATTTTAACCAAAATGCAGAAAATTTTTTTTTTAATTTTTTTTGGGGGGGAAGGTTTTAAGGACCTCATCATGTAAGTCGAGGACATCGTAGTTGTTCATTTTAACCAAAATGCAGAAAATTTTTTTTTTTTTTTTTTTGGGGGGAAGGTTTTAAGGACCTCGTCATGTAAGTCGAGGACATCGTAGTTGTTCATTTTAACCAAAATGCAGAAAATTTTTTTTTAATTTTTTTTTGGGGGGAAGGTTTTAAGGACCTCGTCATGTAGGTCGAGGACATCGTAGTTGTTCATTTTAACCAAAATGCAGAAAATTTTTTTTTTAATTTTTTTTTGGGGGGAAGGTTTTAAGGACCTCATCATGTAAGTCGAGGACATCGTAGTTGTTTATTTTAACCAAAATGCAGAAAATTTTTTTTTAATTTTTTTTTGGGGGAAGGTTTTAAGGACCTCATCATGTAAGTCGAGGACATCGTATTGCCAATTTGAAGTTGGTGTGCACACACAGACAGACAGACAGACAGACACACACCATACCATTTTATTATTAAGATAGGATTGGTCGTACTAACGATCACGATTGCCCGCTCGTTTGCGAGACGTCGGAGCTGAGGATCCTCCTAACCTCAGCAAAGTCTGACATCTTGGTCATTAATGAGATGAAGCTGAAGGAAGCAATGAAAGTGGAATTTGAAGACTACACGTCTATTAATATACCATGGAAAAACAAACTAATGGATTTTGAAGGAATAATTTTATAAACAATTCAGTTTTATCTAAGTTGTAAATTTGATCATCATTGTATCTCTGTGAAACTTCACGAAATTTAGAAATAAAAGACTCGATGTCAACAGGATCGTCTGTTTTCATTTATCCATGCAATTTTCGCATTCGAAATCCATGTTGTTTTTTAAATTTACTAGTTTAAATTAGTGCGCAAAAAACATTGCTTTACAAGAAATTAAGGCATCATTAAGAAAACCGCCTAAATATTAGACCCTAAATAAGATACCTCTAAACTCAATCAAATCCATCCCTCAACAAATTTTAGCTCAAGTTCAGGAATCTTAAGATTTGATACTTTTTTGAGGTTAGATTGTGTATCTTGCTATCTTTGAGAAGAGAATCTTTTTTCAAAAAATGTTGTTGATTGTTTTTCGAGAAATTTTTTATTAAACAAAAAAGAAAATCTTTCGGCCAAATGTGATAAAAATGAGAATTCTCCTAAGATAAAATTTCCATTTTCTGATTACAATCCAGACGAGTATAATTATTACGAGAAGACATGTGGGACAAATTTTATTAATAAAATTCAAATTTATTAAAAAAATCAAAATGTATGGCCAATTCTCAATTTTCCAAGAGTAAATTGTTAAAAATGGCCAATTTGAGAGGTGGCAAATTTGAGAGGGTTGAGTATAGTTTATTATTGTGAACTGAAGCATTTTGAATATACACTCTTTTTAATTAACAACGAAATGCCTTTTGGAGTCAAAATTACTTTCCAGATAGTATGAGCTGCTTATGCAATTATCAGCCTGTTAAAAAAAATTTGAAAGAGATATGGCCAAAAGGATTATCTACTTTCAATCTCTGAAAGTTAAATTCTCTTCTTAACCCAAATAAACTTACCAAGCATTAAATATATTATTCAGTTAGTAAAAATGCACTTGTTTTCATTTTTTCCAGTATGTAAAGATATAAATTAAAATCTTGGCCAATTTCGAAGTGTTGAGCCCTCATTTGAAAGAACAATTTTTCATTATATAAAAATGACCAGTCCGTTTTTAAAAAAATATTTAAAAAGAGAAGAACAGAACATGCATTGAGGTTACGAGAGAGGTGACTGAAGCGGAAAATTCTTACGCCAACTTTAGTACCCAGAAAATCACGGTGACAATTGATGAGCTACAACCAATGGTCCTCCAAATGCCTAATTATATAAATATATTAACCTGCCTTGCTGTTCTCGAATGTACATTTGGATTGACTTGAGTTGAGCTATCGCTGTGTAAATGCTGGATATGGCTTTACGTTCCCTAACGACCTGTCTGACATATACTTTACAAATGTCGATTTTATTTTCACGACCTTATTTCTTGATTTCGTTACCTGTGGTTGTTTTCTATGCAATAATCATTTGAACTAAAAAATTTTTTATATTGATGCAATTCTGTATGTGGCAAATATATTTCTATCAGTGACTGAAATGTACGAGCCAAACAAGTAACAAGAGGCTTTAAAATATTTCCAACATGAATTGTTTAATCCTTAAGTAATTCCTGAGGAAAATAAAACTTTCCTCTCTTGAATTCCTTTTCTATTAAATGATTCACAATGACATCATCTAGGAAAAAAACGTTCCCCGTTTATTAACATAACATATCTGTACTTATTTCTGTATGTTTTAATCTCGTAGGAATGCAAACAGAGCACTGATATTTTGTTGGTTATTACATTCGATAGTCAACAAAGTCACTTGAGAATTTTGTTTAATTATAGTTTTCTCGACCATTTTTGGAGTTATTTACTTTTTCTGTTCTCACTATAATTTACATTTAACAAAAATAAAAACTGAACAAGTATGAAATAATTTTTAAAAAATTACATTGAATTACCACACAAAATAAAGTATTATTTATTTTTTAGTTTTTCTAAAAAATGTTATATTTTTGGGACTTTTTGCGTATTTTGTTTTAAGTTAATTCCAAATGGATGATATTTCTGCAAATAAATGTTAATTTTTCAAAGATTCTTTTTGTTTGATTTTTTCTTTAATAAAGACCCAAAAATTCTTTATGGATTTAAATCTAGGCTTTGTTGGATTTAATGGTAGCAACTCGATATTATTTACTTGAAAAAAACGCTTTGCTATTGCCGAAGTATGTTTCGGATCATTTGTTTGTTGGTAAATACGGTCGATTTTGTTCAGAAATGAGCTAAGATTATTCGTTACTATATTAACATACAAAACTCCATCCTTCTTTTCTTGCATCCAAATTAAATTATGGAATCCTATACTATGATAATTCTTTTACCGAATTTTACTGTTTTAGTACATTTTTTGTTAAATATTTTTTTCTTTTGATTTCTCATTACAAAGTTCTTCCATCATTATTGTACGTGTTAAATTTACTTTCATCACTGAAAATATTTTAGGAGTGCATCCCATATTTGGCAGAGTGTCAATCGTCAAAGTTTATGTTTTTTGGTAAGAAATGGTATTTTCGTGGACGGATAACTATTCAAACAATTTTATTGTATTGCTTATCGTTTGAGAACCGAGTAATCATTGATGATAGAAATAACAGAGTTGGGCTTTGTTCCAAACTTCAGTTTTATGGCTCCAATACGATCTGAGACAGCCTATACGCGTGTCACACGGTCGTAAAGATCTATGTGAACTGCAAATCAATGTCCATAATGTCGGCAGTCAGCATCCAAAGTGATTATGTAGTAATCATTCAATTTCGGGTAATCTCCAATTTTAGTCATAATATAAATCTCGACGTATAAGCAATAGATTTTAATTATTTTTTCATTTTTTATTAATTTAAGTTAATTTTAATGGGATTGTCTATTGTTAACTATTAGGAGTAGAAATTCTTGGAATATCTTTTCTTTATCAACTACCAAGGTCCGCCACGTGAATTCGTCCAAATAAGATTCAAATAACGCTCGCGATGTTTTTAAAATATATTTACGAGTTTTACCAAATTGCCTTTTTAGCTTTCTCTTCGCTCGCATCCATGTGTTCTCAATATTTTGAGTATGGATGGAGCGGTCCAAAGGGTGAACAAAATGTTCGGAGTGATTTATCACAGAATGTGAATAAATCCCTCCTCCAATGTGCACAATCCCACTATAGGCTGCCCAACCATCAGTAATGATATGGGTGCCGGAAAGTACGCGTCGAACGATAACTTCATTGAGTGTTTCCGCTGTCCTGTCTAAAGGATAAATGGAAAAAAGAACCTGCAACTTTTTCAAAAAACCACTTTCTAGTTTCCCTGTCTATTCCACCCAATACCCAATGGCCTGGTCGCCAATGACCTCGATGGTACTTTCTGTGAAAAAAAATAAAATTAAATGAATTACGTAATGTATCTTCATTAACCACGAGTCCCCCAAATTTAATAGGAGCATTTGCAAGAGACACCGTAATAAGTTCTCTGCACGGTAAATGACTTTCTAAAATTAGTTTAAGGATGACTTACTAGAAAACCAGCTGTTCGTTCTTAGAAGTTTTGCATGGAATGCATAACCAAATTGCGTTGTCCACGTTTCTTTTTGACTTAGATAAACGACAGCGTCTCTATTTTTGAGAATATAGGTCTTACTTTACAGCGAACGCATTTCATTGTGTTAGAGATCAACCGCCTCTCTGCGCACCAAATTACACACTCTTCTATATTATCGCCGAAGAGCTTGTATAGAGACAATAACCAGTTATATTCCTGCATTATTTGCTCATCAGACTTAATTGCAGCCGCATCAACAATAGACAAACCCATTTAAAATTAAACAATCCCATTAAAATTAACTTAAATTAACAAAAAATGAAAAAATAATTAATATCTATTGCTTATATGTCGAGATTTATACCATGACTAAAATTGGAGATTACCCAATTTCTAATAGAATATGCTGTAATCCTTGTCTCTTGAATCCAGCAAATAGTGACACCACGGATAGATAAATTACGCGCGAGTTGATGTTTTTTGGTGATAAAATTACCAAAAGAGTATGGGAAACGGGAAGACATCTTTTCAAAGAGGGACGTCACCACCCTAACCCAAAAAGTGATTGCATGATTGAACTGTTATTGATTTTCCTATTTTTTCTAAGAAATTATTGAAATATTTAACACAGTTGAACTAGAAAATGTAAATAAATTTAAGACATAACAGTTTTTAATGTTCAAAAGTACCGCAACTCACATTACTTATCGCAATTTGCTACGCCCTTGTGTTCACTGTATATGTCAGTTTCATCATGCTAATATCTGTTTGATACATTTTCATCATAATTATGTCTAATAATAAATTTATTCCCCACGATTATGTTTTACTCATCATATCTTTATTTTCTTATTTTCGCCTCTCGTTTGGTTTTTTCAGAATCCCCATATTCTGTGGTTCATCTTTCAAGATTTTATTTTTTTTCGTAATTTATTTCGGGTCTGCATTTGTAAAATTGAGTATTGTCTCAATATTTTTTAATGTTACCTGTTGAAGAATGGGTATACGAATACACTGTTTTTTTGTGTTCTTTCTCCAACATTTATTTTCTGATTTCAATGATCTTGCGATTGTCTGATCGAAGCGTTTAATAATTCTCTGACTCCTTAGATTGTTAGGTCTACTATGATTTTGCTAATCATTGAAGTGATTCCATAATGCTTTGACATTTGATTTTTTAGATTGCGTTTCATTGTCAGATTGCAAGAATCGGCATGGTCTAAAATCAAAAAAGATTTCTAAGAATTTTGCAACTTCACTTCTACTCTTAGTATTTAAAATTCTTGTGAACGCATATTTATTTGATATAATAACAAAAGAAAAGATTTTAAACAATCAATGATCCTGGGAAGCCATTTGAAATATTGATTTTTTTCATTGACTTTGAATTTATTTAATTAGAAAAGTCTTAATTTTTGAAATCAATCAGATCTATCTAAATTCTCTCATTTGGCTGTGAACCTATAAAGTAGTTAGTTTTTCTACATACTTTTTCTACATACACGACCATATATTTGCAATCTTAAATAATTTTTGATGGGTTCTTTTTCTACTGTTTTGTCGGTTATTTTATACAGATCATTCCTTTAGCAATCAGCTCTTCCGAACCTTTTATTCTTAATAATTTTTTTGATCAAGTCAGGGATAGTTAATCGCGAGATATTAAGCTCGTCAGATATTTTTTTATTGGTAAATTTTAACGAATTCAAGCTTCGAATCTTTCCTTTTCTTATTATATAAAACATTCGTAATTTTAACGAACTTTAAAATGCTCGGTTTTTGATTGCCCATGTGTAATTAAAATTTTTAATTTAGATATATAATGCAATACAAAAGATAATGATGTTAATTAGCACTTAATTTCAGAGAAGATCAAAATGGGCAGTCGATTGCTGATTATTCTCAATATTGGAATTTTCTGAAGATTTCCTGACGAGGACACTAACCATACAGTCAATTGCCGGTGTGATTTTTGAATCTTTGATATTTAAAAATCCAAGATAGCTGATGCAGCGCGAATAGTTTTACCATAAAGAGTTCCCTGCAAATATTAAATTTTGGCCGGGTTTCACGTCTCTTCTGATATGTCTGTTATCAACGTGTTTCGAAAGTTTTCAGCATAACATTAATTACCCATGATGATTGGATCGTAGAAATTTGATTCGATTTGGACAGCAAATAATTGTTTGGTAATCAATTGTGTGCAGATCCTCTGAATGAATGGAACAAGAATTGTTAATCAAACTAAACAGTTTGCACAGCAAGTAGTTTCCGAATTCTCAAATTAATCTTTCTTGGAACGTGGGTGTTTATTGACGGAGTACTGACAGGCAGGGGCAATGTTAAAGACATATTATTTTGGTGATAAATTTCTCTTATTCGTTTGTACAGTTCGAAAGTTCTTTCCCATGGTTTAACCCTGTTTCTAAAAAAACAATTATACTCTCAAGAGTCTTCTTTATAGTAAGCGATTGAATGTATGCGTACGTTCTTTCACTGATCTCAAGCGAACGTGCATAAAAAGGCCTCATGGAAATTATCTCACGTAAAAGATTATTTCGAAAAATTCGACGTAAAAGTATTAAAATATGGATCTGAAAATGTATTTAATTTCGATAAACCTTACTTTTTATAAAAAGAACTCCTCAAAAATCATTAGTTGAAAAGGCGAACCGTGTTTTTGGTATAAACATGAAAAAGAAAGACTTACTGTTCTTCTTTCCTGAAGTTTAATTGGGAAAAACTTTTTTTCGCTCTTGTTTGTGACGTCACCTGTATCGACTCGTTTTCCTCGTCATCTCTCATCGACTCTGCCTCCCGCCCTGGCTCAGCCTCCGCACATGCCGAAACGAAAAAAATCGCAAAGTACGCCTCATTGGAGAACACCTGCCTCTTCGTCCCCCTGGCTTTCGAGACGAGTGGGATAATCGGCCCAAAAGCCCTGGAGTTCCTTTCGGAGATTGGTTTGATGGGTCGAGGAAGAGTCACGAGAGTTGTGAGTCTAGCTAGCTTTTTCAGCGCATTTCGCTGGCGATATTGCGCGAAAACTGCCTGTTTATTCGCTCGTCAGTTCAATCAAAGAATTAACTACTGTTTATTAGAAAAATACTGACTATTGTTTTTAACCAATAAAATTTCTCAACGGAAACAAAATTGGAAAAAACTTGATCCGTTAATTATTGGAAAGTACACAAAACCTCTGTGCCTAAAAAATTTTGATGCCCAAGAGTTTGGATTATTTTATTCGTGATCTAAAAATGCATGGATGACTGGAAAGATTTTGATGAGTCATCTTAGTCTAATAAATGAATTTTTCCAAAACCAGAGAAAATAAAATATTTCACGTGTTGCAGCGAAAATGCTTTGAGTTTTTTAGATTTTCGACTAAAATTGACGAATAATATCTGATAAAACTCTAAAACTAAGATTAAAATAACTGATTATTTTAGGTAAAAATGTTATTTGATGTATATTACTGATTTAATTTAAAAATAATTACAAACCCCTGTTTATCTAATAAATAAAAAAAAGTTTATTGGCGGACTCTAAGAATGACCCCTCAGAACTACAACAGCCTCACACTCCTTAATAACACGATAAACTCTATTCTCATAGTTATACTTTTTGACTGGTTTATTCCGATTTCGTTTGGAAGATTCCATGACACTTGAACTGTAGTACTCAGCATTTACATTGCCACCGATTCCCTTCTCTGGGTCCTTGTCTATTTTTTCTTTAAACTGTCTCTTTTCTTAGCTCCTTTCAATTTTGCTTCTATTCTTGTTGATATAATAATTCATCCAGACTAATTTCAGAAATTATGTTAATTAAATTAATGATTATTTAATCAACAAGAAAAGTCAAAAATTAATTTTTTTATTATCTAAAACTCCTTTTTTCCTATTTTTCAACAAATTCTAAATTGATTCGAAAACATACTTTAATCCTGCAATCAGTTTTATTGTACTGCTTTATATAATGATCATCGCCATACAAATTATTTTTGTGCAATATAATCCTTGTCGTCTAATATACATATAATTATGATTACTTTATAGCTTTCCAATTGGTCAATTGTATGAATGTAGTTTCCTATATCCATAATTTTGTTATAAATTTGTTTGTTTTTGGTTTTAAGAGATTTATTAAATTCACGATTTCGGATTGACTTCTCCCTATGTATAAGAATTATTATGAATTTACATTGTTTGTTGTTTCGAGCTTTGTACATTTGTTTTCCAATTATTTATATTTTTTATTAAAACTGATTTTGAAGAGGTTGTCGAATACGTCCGATTGTTGATTTCCGGTTTAACTAAATATAAATATTTATTGCTTGTAATTTTTACCTCTTTCTAAAGAATTTTGCAAAATAGCATTTTCTTTGTCAATTCTTTTTTGATCATAAAATGGATATGTGGCACGATTCATATTTCGATTGATTTCGTCAATTCCTCATATTTATCGACAACGAATGCGTTTCGAATGGCCAGTTTCTTGCGGTTATACATTAATAATTAACTTATTAAATTTATTCAATCGAAAAATAAATTTTTATTAAGTATTATTGACAGTGACGTTTTCTGTGTCATTTAACCACATATTTTAAAGTTTATTTTGGGTCTGATAGACACCATAATGCTTTATCAGAATTTTATAAAGTTTTTTTCCGATGATAGATACTTCCAATACACAAATGTCATCGTTTGAGGAATAAGAGAAATCACAACAAGCATTTCGAAATAGTATTAGTTTGTCTCACGCATAACAGGCATTTGGTGATTGAATTATTTTTAAAAATTCCCAAAATGAGGGTCGATCTCAAATCCATTTTCTGAAAATAGTCAACTCCATTATATTTCGTATACCAAAAATCGTTTAAAATAATAAGCAAAAAACACGTGGAAATGAGCAGTTGGGCTTTTTCACAGCCATCTAATTCCTCCAAACAAATTAAACTGACTTGATTGCCCCGATAAAAACCGAAGGGCATCAATCTCAGCCTGTGTCACTCCCCCAATATAAAAAACTAGAACCACCTTAGTTTCCACCACATTGGACCGCCGAGAAGTCAAGGAAACAATCGAATCACCTAAGTCAAACCAGAACTAACAAACTTCGTTTAAGGCAAGTCTTCTCTTCCTGCGTCTGCGAGTACAACACTGTGGGTCTGGGAACACCCTTTAGTAAGTCCAAACTCCGATTTCTGAAAATGGCAGGAGATAATCGGGAAATAAGTGGAGCGTAAATTGCCAAGACATAGGAAGGATCGGACGGATTTACATCATCAATCTCATTGGAAACACTTATTAATAGCAACTGCAGTAGAAACAGCTATATTTCCATACGCGCGACACTTGAAACAATTTCTTGATAATTCTTGTCCATTCTTCCTTGTTGCATGCTAAAAGTCTTATTGCGTCCAGATCATCGTCCGCGTTTGGTTGATTTGAACTCAGCATCTAGCACCTCCAGTAGTGTAATGCGCGGGCGCCCCCGATATTTTTTTCCACTTGCAGCAAAATATTCTCAATAGCTAAATTTGCGGGTAAAGTCGGCACCATCCGTAAGACATGTCCGAACAGTCTCTATCGGGCCTCCATCACATCCCGAATCACAGGTCGCGCTGAAAATTTACGGTAAAGTGCTCCATTGTTGAGTCGTATCGGCTATTGTACCCCGCATAGTATACGCAGTTGCCTTCAGTAGAATGAGTTAAGGTTTTTGGTTTTTAAAACAGAATTCCCCAACAGGAGGAGTTGTATAGCAAGACAGGTTTCAGAAATGCATTGTAGAAATGCAAAAGAAGCGCAATTAGCCACTCAATCCGTTTTCAGTTGGACAATTTAATTGGTAAGATAGTATAAAATTCTACAATTTTTGCAATACCAGAAAGAACAAAGTCAATAAAAACTGGAGAGATATGAAATAAAAGTATTTTCTTTGAACATTTCATCAAATGACCCAGGATTCATCTAGGTGATATTAAATTCATAAAAAAGCAAATATATAAAACATAAAAATCTCTTCCCCCAAAATTCGAACCAAACATCCAAGCATAAATGCTGAGACGGGATATGGTATCAAGAAATGTAGAGAATTTCCGTCACTGAAGTAAATAAACTTTTATCGTCATATTGATTATATAAGAAAACATTAGAAACCAACAAAAAACATTAATCATAAGTGTAATTATCGAAAATATTAAATTAAATAAATATTGATCGAATCGCAATACGAAACGGCTTACAAAAGTAAAAACGTTAATCAAATTCAATAGCATAAGGTTATATAGGTAAATCAAAAATAAAAACATACAGGGAAAGGTTTCTTAATGTTAATTAAAACTGCCAACCCCTTTTGATGGACCATACGTTGATACAATATCTACAGATAAATCAGATTCCGCTATCATTTCTGGATGTAAAAAATAAATTAACAAAAATAAGAAATATTTTCAAATTCAAGAATCTTAGAGATAGAAGTAAAAAAGTTGAATGTAATAATTTTAATTTTTCGGAATTCTGAAAGCTTTTCAACATTCAGGCTAAACGTGTAAAATGCTTCGAAAAAGAATAGAATTAATATTATGAAATTAGGATCATTCAAAGATTCAGTCGTCGCTAATAATTCAAGTGAAATTTTGAATGCTTCAGGAGTTTGTGAAATAAGGAATATATCGCCCAAAATAGAATATATCTGCGAATCAGCCAAAAAGCGATTTTTCATTAAACATGCATGGAGAGTTGAAAAAGTTTTCGTTTTGCAAATTTATTTTCCTTAACAGGAAAAATATCTCCAAACTCATTTTGATAACAAAAAATATTAATAATTTCGATAGTAAAATCATCTTTCAAACAATAAAAATAATTCCTAAGCTTTATTTTTCGTATCTGAAGAAACATGTTCATAAACAGAAAAGAAATGCCTACAATAGCAAATTAATTTTCAAAACTTCATATATTCTTATTGATCATTACAATTAAGAAATGATTCATTGAAAAAAGACGATAAAATATTTCGAGAATTTTCGAAATTAAACTCAGAAAAGCCCACAATGACAAATTTTTTGATAAAGAAAAAACAAAGACCAGTTATGTTCATTTTGTAAATAGTAATAAGACGATGAACAATATTTGGTATTTGATACAAAAAGCAAATATTTTAAAAGTAAGTGGAAAATTTTATTTAAATTAAAAATATATAATTGATTATTATCCATTTCCCCTCCTCCCGTCTCTGAAAGACTATGGATAACAAAATTTTTTTAAGTGAAGAAAAAAGGAGAAGTTAACTAAATTAGATGAGTCGCCGAGCGGATGGATAACAAATTAATAATTAAATTAATTTCTGAATCCTCTTTAACACAATTCTACTTTTTAAACGCATATTAATAACTGAAGAGATAATAACATAAGCAAAATTTAGATTTTAATCCAAATTCAAACATGAAGTATGAGCGATTAGATGCTCTAAAAGCAAAGAAGATGCATTACGATAGGTGGATAAATTTGAACAAATCTGAACAAATGGAATTAATTGAGAAAGAGCAGATTCGATCCTTTTAAATTTTATTTGACCGAAAGGAGACAGCATTCTAACAAAAAACAAGTAAAAAATATTATTTGATGATCCATCCTTGAAATTCAATAAAATTTCAAACCAAGCCGACTACGTTAAGATGGGGCTTTGCATAATAAACCAAAATACGATAATCTCTAGCAAGTCTAGTGACAACAGCATTCTATTAAATTAAAAAATGAAAATATTAATTTGATTTCGTTCCATGACTTTTTTCCTTCAATAAATTGATTTTACATATATAAAGCGCTAAATATATCACAGTATAAATGACAAAACGGCAAATTACTAACATTCTGTACGTTGTGGACGATTTTGAAAGGCGTAATCGCTTCGTCAAGTTTTATCCTGATTTATTACTTTTAGACCCAGGAAAAACTATGTGAATACTTTATTAAAGAATTTATGTTTATATTACTCATTAAATTGGTTTTTGATCAAAGAACTAATGGATCTTTTCCCCAAAACTAAATTAATTTTCTCACTACTATTTTCAGCTGATTGAATTTCTGGAAGCATATGAAACAAAGCGACAAATGACAATTTGAACAAATACTTTGAAAGCTTGCAAATGAGATTTGATTCAAAGGTTGATAGCTCGGTGAGTCAATTTTGATCCTCTTGGTGACTGGTCCTCTGTTGGATTGAATATTTTTATTAGTTTTAATATCGTTCAAAGTGAAAATATTATTCTTTTTAGATGCATTTTAACTTGAATCGTGTATTGCTTGATGACCCTTGAAGTGATATCATACGTCCTTATCAGCGAAGCAGTCGAGGGATATGAAAGAAGTCCTAAAAAGCACACCTTCAAAAAGAATTACTATAGCTTAAGTGGGGAAAAGTCATAGCTAAACTAATGATTTTTTTCATATTTTGATCTATAAATATTAATTACTATAGCTTAAGTGGGGAAAAGAATTTTTTTATCTCCTGAGTTACTCTTTATAAAAATAACGTTTTTCATTTTGTCGTGATGAAAGTTCAAATATATTTTGTTCATAATCTTTTTAGCAGCAGACAATGTAGTCAGTTTAGTTATAAATAGGCGCGTGCTTTCCATTTTTGTCAGATCTCCTTTCCGGTCGGACAGAATTTTCTCAGACATAATGCAAAAGACAAAGTTTTAGTGACAAAAACGTATCTCACTGTTCGTTTTGAGATAACAACACTTTTCCCGCCAAACTTGGAAACCCCGCAAAATGACTCTTTCTTGACCAATTTTTTGTCAATCTGTTGTAATAAAAAACGTCATGAGAAATTGATTATGATATTGTTGTGTCCAACCATCACTACATTCTAAAATCTACAATACCTTTATTAAACCCGTATTATTATACAATTCATGGTGTATTTCTGATACCGAATTAAAAAATCTTGATTCGTTTCACAGAAAAAAGCTTTTTGTCTTGAATGATCTACATTAGCCTAAAAAAATAAACAATTCATCGCTTTAAAAGCCACCCACCTATAAAGCTGAACTTCATCCCACCTATAAACTCAAGTAAATAACAGAATTATTTAAAAAGCAAAACATACAA
Organism: Octopus sinensis; assembly: GCF_006345805.1. Lineage (NCBI taxonomy): Eukaryota > Metazoa > Mollusca > Cephalopoda > Octopoda > Octopodidae > Octopus > Octopus sinensis. The sequence goes on from NW_021836178.1 coordinate 97,425, forward strand.
TTTATATATCGAAAACTAGTTGATTCGACTCCCGTTCATATTCCCAACCCAATTAACTTACAAACACAAATGTCTGAACTCTCAGTAGAAGGTCCTTATATACAAAAAAGTGCCCACAAACACAGTCCACTCACAGAAGGCACTCCAATCCAAAAAGACCTTGTCCATGTTTTCACCAACGAGAGTATCACAATTTCTAAAAGAGAATCACCAATTCAGTCTATACCTAAAATAAACGCGAACTACGACATCACAGTGATGAACCACCTCACAGCTACAGTCCTCCCTTCCTTGTAGTGAGGGTACAGACTGAGACACCACAGAAACTAGCCCGTCACGTCTGCAATAAATCCAACGACTGCCCAGACAGGTGCAGAGTCTGGAGAGGACGAATCTGTAAGTGAAATCTTTACTTAACAAGCCTGTAAATTAGCTCAAATGATAAATCTGATGATTGTGATGATAAAAATGATAAATGTGGAGTTGTTGATGATTTGTGTTTGTTGAATAAGTCAGTTTCCGTCAATTACCACACAAGTGCAGGAAGGAAACAGAAAAATAGGAGAAATATGAGCGTTAAGGACGGAGGTCGGCAAATTCACTATTCGGATTATGTCCAAAAGTTACCTGATGTAGGGGATTCCGGCTGAGTCATGTTTGTGTGGTATTTGCATATTAGAAGTGTCCCGAATATCCCCCGTGATTCCCATATTAAATATGTCGCGAGCGCTGCGAGCGACCGAGCGCAGCGAGCGACCACTCAATTTCTACAGTACCGCTCAAATGTTTCGGACCACCCTATTTTTCTCAATTTCCAAGTCAATCCTAAATTATTTTTATACGGTTCTTTAGAGAAACTTATTAGATAAGCTTAAACACATTTATTCTATTTTAAAAACTTGGACAGATATTCATGTTTGGCGCAATTTTAAAATTATCGATTTTATACTCGATCATATGTTCCGGACCAGTTTAAAAAAAACCGAAAATTTATTAAACTTATAAAAAGTTAATAATTAATATTTCCTCCGTTGTTCGTTATAACAGCATTTATTCGCTCTGGAAGTGAATTGTATAATTTTTCAATGTACGAATTATCAATCTCGTACCAAATTTTTTTGGTCAAATTCCAGAGCTCTGGAAGATCTTTTGGTTCCAGATCATAAAGTTTTTGTTTTAGTACCGACCACATATTTTCAATAATATTCAGTTCGGGTGACTGGCTCGGCCAAGTTTCTAAGATTTTTATTTGTTTCCTTTGAAAAAAATTCATTGTCGACATGGACCGATGGGAAGGAGCGCCGTCTTGCTGGAGATACATGGTCTCATCATAAAAATTTTCGAGTCCAACATTTATAATTCTCTGATACTCTGCGGAATCAACATTTTTAATGCATAAGACAATGTTTCTCCATCCATTTGCAGCAATAGCTCCCCAGACCATAATGCTAGGAGAAAATTTTCGTGTTTTTAAACAATATTTTGAGTCAAATCTAGAGTTTGGTGGCCTTCTAACATAATTTTTTGTGTTTGAATGCAAATTTATTTTGCATTCATCACTAAAAATAATTTTACCCCAATCATTTTGGCTCCAAGTTAATTTCTCAATGCACCAATTTTTTCTAGCCTTTTTATGGCATATGGAAAGACTTGGTTTTGGGCATTGCTTTCGCCCATTCAAATTATTTCTTTGTAGGCATCTTTTAATTGTATTTGTGCTTACAATAGAATTTAATTTCATATCAAATTTAATTTGATTTGCCGTTTTTGTGGGGTCTGCTTTCGAAATTCTCACTAATTTGCGTTCAGATCTTGGGGATAACAATCTCGGTCGACCAGATTTGGGTCTGTCGGAATATAGTCCAACGGATGAATATCTGGAAATTGTTCTTTGAACAGCAGTTTTGGATATTTTTAATTTTTCGGCAATTTCTCTTTGTGAAGCTCCATCTTTAAAAAAGTGATGATAGCGACCCGATCAACCAGTGAAACACGCGGCATTTGTTATTTATTAGTCTTTTGTTTTTAATTGAATCAAAAATTATTTAAATTTAAAGAGATTTAACTGGTTCGAAACATATGATTGCAACTGGTCCGGAACATATGATCGAGTCAAAAATCAATTATATTCAATTGGCGCCAAACAAAAATATTTAAAGAAAATTTTAGAATAGAATAAATGTATTTAAGCTTATCTAATAAGTTTCTCTAAAGAACCGTATAAAAATAATTTAGGATTGACTTGGAAATTGAGAAAAATAGGGTGGTCCGAAACATTTGAGCGGTACTGTAGATGCGATCAATCAAACAATTTATAAATTGACAAATACCCAGGTTGGTATTTGGGTTTGAATATATTCGATAACAAAAATTAAAATCGATGCCAAAGCAGAATGTGCTTTAAAACCGATTTCATAAATAAAAATAATATTTTAAAATTTATAATTGATATTTTAGAATAATGAGAAAAAATCTAAATGCTTCATAATTTATTAAAATGTCAAAACAAGAATCTTCTGAAGGAGCAAGCCTGTCTGGACAGTTCATTTTTGATTAGAAGACCTAATTTTAGAGATTGAAACGAGAAATAGCAATGAGATCTGTCAAATTATTACCCCCCTCACAACCTAAACCAAATTAGCGTTCAGTATTCATTGATTTTACTTTTTCTATTAAGGTCTACTTATAAATTATTTTATGGGATTCAATGGAAAACTTAAGTTATTTCAATTTTAATTTTAAATCATGTTAAAATTTTAAATAATTTAATAAATATATTTGTTGATGACAGGCTTGTTAGGTGTCAAAGTCGCGTCTAGCGCTCGGTCGCGCGCTGCGCTCGCGACAAAATATGTCACCACAAGAGCGCAAAAACTTTGTTAACAAATATAAGTGGACCAAATATTCTTAAAATTCTGTATACGATTTTTTAGTTCATAAAAAGAATCTGGAAGAGAATTCCAAGTTTTGAAAATCACATCTTCAATTTCTTTAGTATAAAATCAATATCATTCTTAATTTTACAGAATAGTTTTCATGTTCCAAGTTCTTCTGAAAAGCGAATAAACTTTGATGTCTATAATTCCTTACATGTAAAGTCCAATTTCGAACTCAAGTGTGTTAATTTCATGTGTGTTGCCAATATTTAAAAGCGGAATTCTCAATCTGATTATTCGTTGCAAGTTCTTCTACAGTTTTTTTTCGCGAATCACTAGTTGGATATCCCTTTTTGGTATTAAGATAAATCTGATTTATCACATGAAAGCATCAACAACCCGTACACTATGACATACGATAAATCTAACAAATCACATGAAACTCCTTTTTTGCATGATAACAAAATATATTTCGAGTCAATAAAGCTATTTTTAATATTTTTAAATTAGATTTTTTAATGCCTTTTCGTTCAACATTAAAACACCCTATGAATTAAAGAACATAATAAACTATGTCAAACATAATGAGTATCCTAAAACGTACTTTACGACGAAAGTGTCAGAATTTAAAACTTATAAATGAAGAATTAATTCTTACACTTAATGGAAACTTTCGTACTGTTGTCTGTTCCTTTCAAGAATCCAAAATTAATTCAATTTTAACCAAAGAACATTATATTGGACATCCTGGACTTTCAAAGATGTGCCATTTAATTTCCCAAAAATAAATTGGTATAAATCAAAAAGTTATTCGCCATTTTATATCAACTTGTGATTCTCGCAACCATTTCAACAGTCTAAAGCAGGGGTGCGCAAGTGCGGCCGTGAGTCGATGAATGTGCGGCCTTGGTTTTTAAATGTGGCAAATGCAAGAGTTGAAGCATCCTTTAGAGTTGCTCATATCCTTGGATCTGCTGGAAAACTTTTTTCAGACGGCGAACTTGTGAAAAGATGTATCATGGAATCAGTTAAATGCATTGATCCCGACAAGGAGCATAACTTTGAAGCAATTCCACTCTCACGTGACACAATTCAGCGCCGACAGTTTCATATTGCCAAGCATCTTAATCTATCACTCCTACAAAAATTAAATTCTCAAACTACGTTATTTTCACTTGCCATTGATGAGTCGAATGATATATGTGATTCTGCTCAGCTGATCATATTTATTCGTACTCTATCCTTCGATTTTGAAATACATGAGGATTTTCTATCCATGAAGTCACTACCTGGAAATGTACGGGTCAAGATATATTTGAAATAGTTAAACAATGTTGTTTGGAATTCAAATTGGACATGACATGTCTAAGAGGAATATGCACAGATGGCGCACCAGCAATGTTGGGTAGAAAACAAGGATTTGTTGCACGCCTAACTGAATATGTCTCAGAAGAGTATAACAATAAATCAGTTATTGGTGTACATTGTATTATTCACCAACAAGCACTTTGGTCACAAATGAAAAAAATTGAAGATACACTTAATGAAGTAAAACAAATTATTATACATTCCTCGCCAAAAAAAATGATTCAAAATTCATATTTAGTTTTTCTTTGAAAATCTTATAAATATTCTAATTTCAAAAAACTTAGTAGATTAGTTGTAATTATTATTATTTAATTTTAATAAAATATTTGTTAATTGCATTAATTTGGAAAAATTAAAAGCATGACACAATATGTTAGTATATGTCAGTGACAAAAAAAATGATTCAAAAATATTATCTATACAAATATCTTTTTTTATATGATTTAATATCTCTATTTTAGGAAAAAGCATATGGATGACTTTACAAAAGGAAAAATTATTGCTTTATATGAAACAAAAACTAAATATGAATTTTGAATCATTTTTTTTGGCGAGGAGTGTATATATCCGAAACAATGCATTGATACATAGACAGTTTCGTACAATTCTTTCCAGTAGTGAAATATCTGCTGAAGACATTTTATACCATGCACAAGTTCGATGGCTATCACAAGGTGAAACAGCATGTCGTGTACTTGATTTACGAAAAGAAATATCAAACTTTTACTCATCAAAGTAAAAAGAGTGTCCTTTGGATTAAAAAATTTCTTAATTGACTTAGCATTTCTGGTTGATGTACTCACATATATCAATAATTTGAATATATCTTTGCAAGGTAAAGACCAAACAATTTGTCGAATGTATAAAAAAATTAACGATTTTATGGATACATGCCGCCTACTGAAGATTCACATAGAAAAAAATGAATTACTTCATTTTCAAAAAGTCAAAAATCTCATTGATGACAAAATAATTAATTATGACGATCTTACACCAAATGGGATAATATATATTGTTCGCATGTAATTGAAGATATCCGCTCACACGCCGACCAGTTTCAGTTGGCAAGCATTAATTGTGCCTGTCAACCACATTCGGGCGATTGGCTAAATGCGTTACCGATCTCGTCAGCTGGCTTGTTCCTGGACAACGAATCAGTTGGCATTGGAATTTGTCTACGGCTTTGCATGAAGATTTGCCAGCCACAAAATTGTAGATGTGGAAGACTCATCGACAGGAGTGATTTACACCCTCTCTCTTGTCGCCTCAGTAAATGATGTTGTGAAGCGCCCGCTTAACGCCGCTGGATTCCCCTCAATATTAGAACCGGTAGGACTGTATCGTGGGGACGGAAAACCCCCTGATGGGTCGACTTTATTCCCGTTCAATAAGGGACTGGCACTCGTGTGGGACGTAACCTTTGTTACTCATTTTCCTCTTAATCGCATATAGACTCTGCCTCTCGGCCTGGATATCCTTCCTCTCTTGGTGAAAGAATAGAATAGTGTTTATTGACCGAAAAGAAAAAGAAAAAAAAGGAAGAAATCATCAACGCGTGTTTTCACGCTAGTTTTTCTTGTGATGCACTATAAAATTTTGTATTTATAAAAATTAAATTTGTACACAGTATTCTTATTATTATGAACTTATTTACTCTTGGTGAAACAAAGAAAATCGCGAAGTATGCTTCCTTGACCGACAGTTGTTGCTTCGTCCACCTGACTTTCGAAACCAGTGGGGTAATTGGCCAAACTCCTCTCAGAGATTGGTTTGAGGAGAGGTCACTTCCAAAATAAGTTTTAGAAGAAAAAATATGCTCGATCGGGTCAGGAGCTTCGACAGCGTCGATTAAATAAGCTGGACTTCGAATATTTGTTTTTGTAAATAAATAGAGATTTGATAAAGTCTTTTCATTTATTTCGATATACAAATTGTTAAAAAATTTTGATTAATTGAAATATAAAAAGATAGACTCATTTCTCGTTTCGTGGAGTACCATTTTCATAAAAATAGGTAAAAATAAGATTATATATAAAATCCAAAAAGATTTGAATGATCAAGATTAATAAAAGATTAAATTATTGTCAAAATAAAACCAATTCATTTACAGAATACCGAATATTATAAGAAATTCTGTAAGTCGACAATATATTTAATCACTTTAATCACTTTTAATATAAGTATAAAACATTAATATTAATATAAGAGAATAAAATTGGATTAACTGAAATGCACAAACACTCAACAATGCACGAGTAGTAACGTGGTTAGCTTATTACATTAGGTTTTCCAAATACAATTAACATAAGTAAAATAGATATTTTTTTAATATAAGAAAATTTTTTATGACTATTTGGACACTGATTGTGGAAAATGTTAAAAATGATTACAAGACACAATAAAGTCAAACTCATTTTTATTTTAGCCAAAGCCGAAGAGAATTTCTGTCAAAGACAAGTTAGAGATTCCCAATGCTTTAAAAAGTAAAAATATGTCTCAAAGGGACATATTAAAAAAATTCAAGACAAGCAAAGGGACTAATTCTCGAATCAATCGAGACATATATAATTTGATGAATGTAAAGCCCTTCAGAGAGTCCCGATAATAGTGATAACAGTTGTTTTTACTTCATTTCAAAAGTAATAATAAATATGCCTAATTTTTTATAGATTAAGAAATTATAATTTAGTAGTTTCCGCATCATTATTACAATCTACCGTTAAAAAGGACTTCAAATTTACCCGTTTTTAAATCTTTTAGTGGATGACTTGATCGTTTAAAAAATGGTATCAACTTTTTTCAAACAATTTTTGGTGGAAAAAGTCTTGCGACACATCGATGTTGAAAAACTATTTAAAACTTTTCAATTTTGAAAAAATCCGACTGCAAATTTTTCGTAGAATTAACTGATACTTGTGTTGTCAAAAAAATAGAGAAAGATTTATTTTTCTTCTATGTACAAATTCAATTGGTGAGAAAATGAAACTTTTGGTCATTGGAAAATAAAAGTCTCCTCGTTGTTTGATAAATTTTAATATTAAACAGCATTATATACGTCTTGGATGACAAGTAATGTTTTGAATGCATGGTTTTATGTAAAAATGCACAAATGAAAGATGATAATTGTATTAATTTTTAATAATGCAGGATGCCATAAGGGAGATAATTATTCTAATATAAATTTTTTATATCTGCCTAAAAATATTACTTCGCTGTTTCTGCAGCTTGATCTGGGAATAATTCGCTCATTTAAAACATGTTACTGACATGAATTGGTTAAATTTATATGCTTTTTTGAAGGCGAAGAATTAATATTAAATGTTATTCGCAGTAAGTTTGGAACTATTTCTTATAATTAATGCGCTGAAAAATGGCATTTTTCAGTTTGCTCAAGAGATATTAAGCGCATTCTATATCTTTAAAAAGTTAACGATAAATCGATTAATTCAAAAGTACAAATGCGAAGATAAAAAAACAATTATTTTCCAAGACTAAAATTTTTTAATTTAAGTAATATTAGAACGATAATTTAGTTAGCATTATGTTTATGATGTATATGTAGCCTGGCGGATTGCCAAACTGTTTCCCCGGATAATGGCGATCGAGAACCGTTAGCCAGTCCGCCTCCCGAGGATTAAATAAAATTTAAAATAAACATGTTTTTAGTTTTAAACTAACAAAACGATAATTTTTTTGTTAATATCAAAAAATCCCTCTATCAAAAAGAGGTAAGACTGTACTAAACAAAATGTTTGCAACTAACGATCTTCTTCCTTTCAGTAAAGGAATTCTATTCCAGATTTAAAAACCGAATAAGAAGATGATCCCTGTGAATAACCTGCGACCTGTCATTCTACTCAATACGCTGAGAAAGCCCCTTGCTCTGGTGGTGCTTGATATTGACTGCAATGGTTACGTTGACTATGAGGGTTGTGTGATTTGTGTATCATTCAGAGTTCATATAAGTTCTCGCACAAAAAGTTGAAGTGACTAGTTTTTATTTAATACTAATTTATATCATGTGATTAATCAAATTGATTGACAACAAAAATTAAACCTGCCCTGCTTTATATCACTCAATTCTTTGTTGGCCTGATTCAAACTACTGCCAAGTCCAGCGAACAAATCCTAGGAGCCAACACATGGTCTCATTGAGGACAAAAATATTGTGGAATTCTCTTAAGATTTTGATGAGTATGAGGAAGTTCTGTTGGTGGAAAGGTGGAGCAGATCTACGTCAACCCTTCCGTATTTGCTACTGTTGCATATAATGCTATTTGATTTATTTTTATTTGAAATTCTTATTTAAATAATTGCTCCTTTACACTTTATTTTAATTAGGCAGTGGATATATTTAATATAATGAGCATAAAAATGAAAATATATAATTAGAGAAACCAAACATTTATCAGAGAATTGCTCTATCTAGATTATGAACTTGATTTGAAGATTTTAAACTTAATGTTTCTTTAATTGTCGAATAATACTCGACAAATCAGCTTTTTGAGCTCAGTAACAGACATTTTAACACTGACAGGGAAATCCACCAAAAACGTCTAACGCTGACAACCTTGGGAGGCGTCAAGTCAACATCCAAGAGAGGATCTAAATCCCCGTGGATCTCCTTCAGTTCGTAAAACTGATGAACGCCCGTTCTGCATTCTCTTGGTCTTAATCACTCACTCTCATCCCGTTCAAAACACGCAGACTTAGAAAGTACGAAATGCACCAATCACTGGGAATCTTCCGCAGAATGTTCTATAAGTCATATTTTCCAGAATCAAACGTCAGTCAACGGAATCCTGAGGAGTTGAATGATCGTCAAAAACGGAAACGTGTTGAGGTGAGTTACTTGGGACCAATCCTTGGAAAGAGTGACGCAAAGGTTGATTTTTCTCCAGTCGACACTCTGCACACTCCAGGCCACGCAAATCCACGAACAGATTTTTTCGTATTGGCAGGTATATGAGAGGGGGAACTAAATGTAAGAATTTATTCAAGTCTTCAGAGTTTGAAAGTTTGTTTCCCGCCAAATAAAGTTTCTTCAATGACGGGAAATGAAGAGATCTCTCCTCCCCTCCCACCAGTTTGTCATAGTCGTTGAGACGCAGCCATAGATTGGCAAAACTAAACATCTGTTAACATTTGGAACATCGGGAGTTTTTTAACCAGTTCATCCAATAAAAATGAGGTTTTGCACGTGGGTAGAGTTTAAGGCAAGTTCTGTGAGGTTAGGATGAAGCGGAGTCTGAGAGATGGACTCAATGTCCGTGGCAAGTGCAGAGGGTTGATACTGAGGTCCAGGAAATGAAGTTTTAAAGACCTTATGAGAAAAAATGCGACCTAAGAGAACTAAAAAGACCCCACGTAACTCCACGAAAAAATCGAATTTCCACTCAAATCCAGATCGACGAAATGCTCGATCTAACCGAGAGAGACAAAGTCCACCAAACAACCAATCGCCCTTCCAGAAAGAAATAATCTTTTCATTTTGTCTATTTTTAATTTCCCCTGCTTACTTGGCTTTGGTGAAGTGGATAAGATGAGAACTGAATCTGAGTAGTCAAAAAATCACAAAATCTAGCATTTATGATTAAAAAAATTAACACTTGAAATTATCAAATCTAGCATTTAAAATAGTGAAATCTATAACTTAAAATTAAAAAAGGAACTTGTCTAAACCGGACTCCGACGGGACCATGAAAATCGGCCGGTTTATAGAGAGATCCGGTTTATCAAGGTTTTAAAATTTATGAACATAATCTTACCAAAAGGACTTAAAGTAAGATTCTATTTTTAAGAAAATCTGTCAAAAAAGATTGTTTAAGGTTTGATTTTTTTCACAATGGCCGTGTTGTTCAGAATCATTAATTCTTTTATTGACGGAAGGAGAGAAGAATCCTCCGTGCAAACGAAGTGCTGTATATCTTCGAGCATTGAGCGAATGTCAATGCGAGTTAATTTGGCTTCGTCTGCTTTTTGCGACTCGCCATCGTCGTTAGAATCACTCGGACTCTCCGCATCTGTTGGTTTTCGAGGAAGATGCTGCTCCAAGAAGGCATTTTCCCATTCGTCGGGATTTTCTGTGGCCAACGAAGAATCGATGTTCACAAACTCCTCGTCGTTCAGGTCAGGTCTGTGTCCTGTCAATTTGAAAATAGCAGACAGAGGGAGATCGTCATCTGAGTCATCAGTATCAGTGATATTATCCATCAGCCCATGCTGCACCAATCCAAGTGAGGGTATCAAGGATGGTGATAGATTTTGCCATTACAGTAGAACTCAAATTTTCGTCCATCTTTGCAAGCAAGTGAGTCATCAGTTTTTTTCTGTTCCAGGAATCTAGCCACCCATTGGATGCTTTGAAATCATCAAAGCCAAGGGATTTTGCGAATGATGTTGCTTTTGCTTGAATAATAGGGCCGGATATCATATAGTGAAGGGATCTAGCCATCTGAAACCATTCCCTAGCCCTCTGAATATGTCCAGATATTTAGTAGAGTTTTTCAGAATATCCGATACAGTGCTGGTTCCAATACCATATTTTTGGCTTAGATCTTTCTGTGTTAACTTGGATGTGGATTGATAATCTTTTATGAGTTGAACTTTGTGGTTCAGGTCGAGTTCACAACGAGCACGTTTCATTGATATTAAGTCAAATATGAAACTTATTAACCTTTAAAATTATTATTTTTTAATTTTTAAAAATAACAGTTATTTTTAATACCTTTTTGTCCGGTTTGTACAGTGTGAAAAAAGCCGTTGGGACTTGACATTACGGCCGGTTTTCTTATTGGCTTATTGGCTAATTTTCGGTTCAGTCATTTTAATAATAGATTTAAATCCATTTTTCTCCATTCTTTTATTTATATAATTTTTAATATTTGTCTTGTCATCATAAAAATGTAGTCCTCTTATATCATAATATGCACGATTGATTGTGTAGTCGCAGCATTCCGAAATTTTAAGATCTATTATTTGTGAATAATTCTCCGTTAATTTAAGTTTAATATCTGGATTATTTACATGATGTTTAGCATTTGATACTGAAACTCCATCTGACTGAAATACGTTAACAATTTCACAAATTATTTCGAAATTCATGAAATAATATTTCGCGGAAATTTAGTGCTTTTAAATGTTGAGAAAATCAGCATTTACATTCAATGTCAATTTAAAATTTGAATTGGTTATCATAATATTAACTTTCAAATAAGTTAAGATCTTCGCTTAGTCGCCTTCTATTCTATATATACTTGGTTGATATTCCAAAACCATCGCGTCCTGATGATAAGGTATTTTCTGTAACTAGAACCGTAGGAAGAAGAGTGAAAATTCTGACAAATCTTTTCAACATGAATGCGACAACTTATCCTACAAATCTGTAGTTTTAAATTCTCTCATAAGTAAAAACATAATCAAACAGGGAGACTACGCTTCCGAAGAAAAGTTGGCACACCATTGAAGGAGTCGGATAACATGTCGGTGGATTGCTTCAATAATTTAAAAGGGGAAGAGAATTTTAAGACTTTTTTTATTTAACCCAAGAATCACCAACAGTTAATTAGAGTAATTAAATAGGTGATTCCAACAAACATGAAGATCTTGCTCAGCTTTTCTCGATGTCGGACTCTGAACCCAACGCAAGTGGAACTAACGAAGAACAATTTTCGTAAGGAATTGAATCGGAGTGATGTGCTTCTGGTTGCTAATTGACATATGATGGTCTTTTGACAGTTGGTTTAGTTGAATGGCTAAAAACCCTTTCCATATTTCTTAATTAGGTGGTCAATCGGCCGCAGCTCGGTATAGTGTAGTCTCAATTTTAAGGGGTTGGACCATGAGAGATTAATTCCCCATGCGACGCAGGCATAGCCAATTGTCGGTTCGATGAATTGTTTATAGAGAAAGCCTTAAGACTAGTTTTGTTTGTATTAATAATAATATATTGAATGTTAATTAAAAAAGTATTAAAACCACGACTTTTGAGTAGTGTGTAATCAAATGGACTCAATTGATGGTCAACTAAAAAAGCACGACTATTCTTCTGAAGTGACCGAAACAATACAAAACTCAAGAAAACTACTTCAAGTATAAAATTATAAAAAACAAACAGAGCCAATTCCCCTTAGCCGTGTCCAACCTTCTGGAACTTGAAAAGAAGTCAAGAATGGCAAACGACTCAGAATCGACAGCCCGTATATTAGTAGAAATAGCGTCAATCCACCAAAAAAGAGGGGAATGGAACGGACTGTGTGACATAATCCCCGTTTTGTGTCGAAAGAGAGCTCAATTCAAACAAGCACAACACGCCCTAATAAAAGAAGTCTTTGAATATGTGGACAAAACCTCTAATACTGAGACAAAAGTGAGACTAATCGAGACTCTGCTGCAAGTGAGTGAAGGAAAGGTTGAATAATCCCAACTTTGGCAGATCTTTGCAGAAGTGGAGAGAGCGAGGCTGACAATGATGCTGTGTAAAATAAAGCAGCAGAAGGGGGACGTTGAGGGGGCCTATGACCTTATGATTCCTGTCCAAGTGGAGACCTTCACTTCTCTCGATAAGCATGAAATGAATCTCTTCATTCTCGAACAGATGCAGCTCTGTCTTAGTCTTTGCAAATATGACAGGGCGGCCATCATCGGGAGGAAAATAGTCCCCTCCAATCTCGAACCAGTTTATTGTTGGTTTTTTGACAGACCAGGATTGGCGGTCGTTGTTTTATACATATATGATTTCGATTGAAAAGCACGTCTGTAACTACCTTGAGGTGGCCAAATATTATTTGGCTATTCTGGAGGCGATCCCTCAGTTGGAATGGAGAAAGGTCTCCGCTGTGGTTTAATAGGGCAGACTTTGGCCAATGCAGTGAATTACGCAATATTGGCCCCACATTGTCCCCAACAAGTCGAGGTGCTCCATCAAATCAACTCAATCAGAAGACTTGACTTGCTTGTTGAGCATAAGTTTGTTTGGATTGTCAGTTTGTGAGGAATATTCTTCAAGTTTTTATTGAGGCTGAGATTGTTGGCTCAGAACAGTTTTTTGCAAGGTTTTCAGACCTGTTCTGGAAGGATCCTTTGTCTTCGGGTACGTTTGGGTGTGGGGACGTGGAGTTAGAGCAGTTGAGGATTCGGATAATCGAGCATGTTGGTGTTGGTTTGAGTATTAGAGAACATGTGGGTGATAGCCAAGTCGTATGGCTGTATTACCATGTCTCGGGCTGCCCAGTTGTTGCAGTTGTCGGAGGACGAGACTGAGAAGCATTTGTCCAAGTTTGTGGTCGATGGGAGAACATGGGCGAGGATTGACCGGATTAAGAGAGTCGTCAATTTTAGAAAAGTGGAGAAGTATGAGGAGACGTTGGACAGATTGTCATCCACAACTGAACGTCTTATGATGAATGTGTCCAAAGTTGTTCATCTCATTAACAAGGAGGCACTCAAAGCTCTCTGATTTTTCCTTTTTTCCTAATAATTTGGGCTGTTCTTGTAGTTGTCATTCAAATAATTAACTATTTTATGATAGGAGTTGCGTGTATTTTAACTAGTCATTTTACATGACAACTAATGCCCAATGTTGCCAGTATTCACGTAACTAAGTTGAAATATGTTTTCAGATATTTGTCAAATTTAGAGAATAATTAGGGGTAGCCCAGGGTTGGGCTAGAGCAGGGGTGTCAAACTCATCTCGCTTCAAGTTTATAATAATTTTTCATTAAGGAAAGATTATTTATTTTAGTCAAAAACCAAAAAAAAGAAATCTAAATATTTAATCACCATATTTTACTCGTGCTTAGATTTACTTACGGGTGATTGATGTCTTTTTTCCAATTCAATTTTTTGATACGTGGGTTCATTTAAAAATTCAGATTTTAATCGCTCTTTCAAATGCGAAAACATTTCATTGATATGTTCGGTAACTGCATTTCTGGTCAAAGAAATCTCTTTAAACAAATGCGAATTATCAAGCTGTTTTCACAAGACATTGTTTGATGAAATCACAATCACAATATGATTTCCCATTCATTGCAAGCATTCTGCTGATTTCATAACTTTGCAGTAACTGATGCAGTACTTCGATTGTGATTTTTTGTGAAATGAGCCTGTGACGAAATCGGATTATTTCGTAATTCATTAAGCTTTAAAACACGCGTTGGACCTTTTAATTAATAAACAACTTGGTACCTTCGAAATAATTGTATAGTCTAGGATTGGAATTTTAATGCCTACTTAAGTTTTATTCTTTGGTATAGGGATTAACTGGTTACATATCCAAGTATTTTTACATCAATTTTTATACAAAAATAGCGAAGTTCCCATTTTTTTGAAACACTCTTTTCATCTTTCAAAAACCGTTTTTAGTTCCAGAAAAAATACATGACATTGTCAAAAAGATTTACAATAAACTAATTATTAAAAAAATAATTAAAAATATCTTACATATTAAAGGCTCGCAGGTTGCACACATGCAAAGGGCCAAATGTTTGACACCTTTTAAATAGGAGAATCAAAATTATTTACATATTGAGTGATTTACTTTAATTTGATCATTATTGATTTTCAAACATAACGATGTCATTAAAACAAAATTTGGTCGTAATTAAAACTTTTTATATTTATTTGTAAAAATTAAAAAAATCAACCCTGACCCGATTCTTACCGACAATCGCCGGGTTAAAGCCCATTGGCATCGTCACCAATTCTCAGTAATCTTCCAAACAATGTATGTGTTACGGGCAAAGTCATTATTTCGGAGAATTATGTTAATTCCCTGGCATTAATGTTAATTTAATCAAAAAAACTCGTTATTTAATCTTATTCTCTTGTTATAAGTGTATTAGTTAGATTTAGATGTCTGGATTTGAAATTCAAGAATCTTTTTTTTATTAAAAATTTTGAAAATTAATCGAAAAAATCAAATTTTTAATATCACTGAATATTGAAATTTTTTTACAGAAAATGGAGGAAATAAAAACAAAACTAACTAAAAAACTCCAAGAGAATATAAATGGCCACTTCGTTATGACGTATTACAAATTTCAGAAATTAAAAGATTGATTGTGCCCGGATTAATGACATTTCCCGTAACATATATCCCGATCACTCAACCTCAGTCAATTTTAGAGAATCTACCCTTGAATGAAACACCAAACGAAATGTTACTCGTTAATTGTCTACGACGTTGCAACTCGTTCAAAGTCGCAGTAGAATCAGAAATCTGTTTGGTTTTAAAAAAGTGTTATATTTTGCCCATTTTAAGTTAAGGACAGCAATCGCGACTTGAGTTTCCCGTGACTGAGTCTCTTTTATTTGTAATTCTATATTGCTGACAACGAACTCAACTACTCCATGCATGTTACGTTACTCTTTGTTAAGCAATTAAAGAGTATTGAATAACCGCCTCTAATCAACTGAAAACGTATTCGTTCATTCACAATTATTCATGTCTCCTTCTCTTTAGCTTTAAATGATCAATAAATAAAACATGATTGTAGAATTCCAACAAATCAATATCCAAATATGATTATTACAAATATCATATAAACTGGATAGTCTTGTGAATGAGTCGATATTTAACGCAGTGTACAGAAATACACGCGACTTACACAGGCGACTAGGGTTAACTTTCAATTTTGGAGGTTTCCCCCAAAATATGTTATTAAAGCCTCAATCCTCATGTTTCTTGATAAGAATAGTGTAAACCACAATTTCGAAAATGTATTTCCAACAATCAGTAACAACTACATCTAAATCAGGAAAACACAAACTTATAAAAAACAGAAAAAATAAATAACTTTAATCGAAGTAGGCATTATCTCACAAAACCGCTGGAGAAATTTTACAAATACGACCTGCTTGCAAACGAACATTCGGTTTTCTATAAAACAAAAGTACAGAATATTCTCGTAGTCCTGACATGTGATAAGGTTGTCTCAAAGTTCTTTAAAAATCACAGATAAGTTATCCATTGAAGAAATAACTAGGTTATGTTAAAGAGGATGATAAAGAGTATGCTTATTGAAAACAGACATGGAATGAAGATAGACTACGAAAAGTACGCCTTTCCCGCCAAGCAACTTGCGAGAATGGCATGCAGGGTCACTCAGATAGACAAAAGTTAAAAAAAGAACAAGGCAGTTAATAGTTTGTTCCATATACAAGCGTACGTATAGTCACAACAAATATTTGTAACTATAATTTTAATCACGTTCATTCCTCTATGAATGACTGTTTGACTCTGACGTGGCTTAAAACGTAAACATGACTGTTTGAACTACATATTCCTATGAGACAATGGATGACCTGAATTGCCTCAATAAACTGCATAAACACAGCCTTATCAAGAAAACAATAAAGAACAAAAACTAATAGAACTAGGTGACTAAGCCTGTGCCCTCATCTTCTGTTTGTAGACCTTCCTCTCGACCTTCTCACTCAACAAACCACCTCCCCATTTACTCTTAATCTGCACATATCACTCCCAATGAACCTCCTCTCCCCGTCGGTTGTACTTGTCCATGTAAACCTCACACAGCTTGGCCACCGTCTGGGCAGTCTCAGGCAATATCGAATCCACTGCCACCACAGAACAAGTCTTTCTAAAGACCAAAGCCCCCAGGACAGACTTTCCCTTGACAATACAGTAAGGCACACCCATCCTCCTACACAACTCAGGCAAATGGATGACCAACTACTCTCATCAACACACACAACCTCCACTGGGTCAACGTCGTGGGCTATCACAACCAACTTGGCACGTTTCTTCTCCACCAAACCAGTCACACACCGAACTCCCTGACGGATTTGCGACTCTGCGGATGTCTTGCTGGAGGGTGGTCTGTACTTCTTTAGAAGACCCACCAAATCTCGGGCTGGGCTGATCAGAAAAGAGTACTTTGTTCGGAGTTTAGAGTGTCGGAGAACTGGTGGATGGCAGGGGGGATTTTTAAACGTTTTTTGAGAATTGATAGGCGTCTCTGGTGAGTAATGTATTTGGGCCATCGGACGAAATGGGAGAGGTCTCGTTTAGGCTGGATATCCTGACCTGGCAATTGGAAGTAAAATTTACCTATTCCGAAATTCTTCTTACGCTCCCGGATTAATGGGTGACGTTTGGGCTTCGTCTTCGCCTCCTTCAAAATTTTTGGTGTTGTAATCTTTTTTGTAGTTTTCTGAAATAAGCTGGTTAGATTTGTAATTATTATGTGGATAATTTAATTTAATACCAACAGGCATCACAAAAACACTGAACACGTGATGAAGGTATCTGTTCAATTATTTGAATATATTTATTAAATTTATCATTTTTTATAATAAACTTTATGTTAAAATATATGATAAAAATCGAAAAGTAGTTCTCTTCTATTTATATATTTTAACGTTAGTTATTAACGTTGAATGCACTATCATTTGATTTTTTGTTTCATTTATGCATCAAAGAATAGTTCATAGGCTTAAATTTTGTCTATTTTGCCTATTTTGCTCATCGAGATACATTGAGACCCCCATGGAAGGAATTTGAATAATATTTATACACAAATTAGTTTTGATTTTCTAACATAGTCTATTAAAAGAGTAGTGAATACACACTTCTTAATGTGATTGAATATATTTTGAGACGTTTTGATTGCAGATTGTTAAAGGCCATTTTTAATCTTTTTGCAGAAAAATACATTTGATTTTTATCACAAACAGCAATCCTTTCGAATAGATTTCAGCCTGCTTTGATTGCGGCAATAATTTTATTATTAAATTCCGGAACTTAGAAACATTTTTCTCTAAACATCACTCATTGTAAAAATCGGATTAATCCAACTTTAGTATAGATTTAGAACTTGATTTAAACAAATAGCTGCTATAAAAAAAGACTCTGTAGAATGGTTAATCTCAACTACTCTCTGTTTTATTAAATTAATAAAGGGATATCACCTGTGTGTTAAAATAAGACCAAATAGAGTGATTTTTGATTAGGAAACATTTACTATTTTCCACAAAAATTGATGTTTATTTTGGTAACTAGATGGATAAGAAACGTGGTCATTCTACTTGTGCTGGTTCTCTATTATCTGAAAAATCAAATTTTTTTTAAATAGGTCTCTATTATCTGAAAAAATTGTTGACCATTTCGGTCTGCATCTTTTATCGTGCAGGAGTGCCGGACTTTTTCCGAGGTACTTGGATGACATCATACGGAGGGCCCTCGACTCGGCGGGATTGCCTTTGGTCCCCGAACCATCGGATCTTGACCGTGATGACGGGAAACGTCCTGACGGGATGACCCTTTTCTCTTTTGAGGGCGGAAAACGTCTCGTATGGGATATTTTCTGCTTCACACTTAACTTGTGTGCTTTGAAGGCTAAATCTGCTGCTAAGAAGGCTGATTATTTAAAGCTGACAAAATATTCCGCCTTTTCGGATTAGTTTTTCGTGATTCCGATAGCGGTGGAGACGTCGGGTGCTCTTGGTCCAAAGTCAGAAAACTTCAGCACAATAAGTCAGATTCCTGAACAGCTTTTTTCATTTAGTTCTATTTCTAGCAGCAAGCAACGTCATGATATGCTAGAGTCATGGTTTTCTTCCACAACCAAGGAGTCAGTTCGGCTTGGTGTTTGATTAAGGCTGGGAATTAAGATTTTTTGCATTTATCGTTGCCGTTGTGGGAGGTATTTTTTATGCACGGTTCCAACGGTCGTGTATAAGTGCCGGCAAAATTCTTTGTCCCTAAATCACGTTGTCCAATAGGCTCTCTGCTTTGTTGATTTCTCGTCGATACTGCAACCCATTAGGGTCAACAGGTGCGACCGAAAACGCCTGGTTGGAATGAGCATGTACATTTTTGATGAAAGCAAGCCTCTCTTCTGGGACTTTACATGCTCCTAGATTTTTTATAAATCAAATATGATTTATATAATATATTAATTCAGACAAAATAATAATTTTAGTCTGGCTGGCCTATAATATTGAAAGATATAAATTTATGTAAATTATTCATCAGTTATGTTATTCGCGTTATATTTGTTCGTGTTTTCTAACTGTGCTGATTTACACAGTGATCTAGATGAAAAACACTCAAATAATATTGAATTCTATCTCCCGGAGACTGGTATATAAATGTTAAAATAAAATTACACTGCTTGACTTTACGTATTTATTAGGTCACAAAAATCAGATGCCCTTTTGAAGAAATGCAAATTTATTAATTCAAAAAGCTATAGTAAGTCAGTCTTATTTTATTTTAAAAGTTGGAAAAAGTATGGAATTGTCTTTTGATGATTTTATGAACTATGTTCAAAAAGGCGAAATGATTTGGGTTATCTATTTCTGGGACAGGAATTCGGGACAAAATTGCACTTACATTAAAGACACATTGGAAACTGTGGCCGAAGATGTTAAACCCAAAATCGGAACAGTCGATGTTTCCCAGAACACCACGTATTTCAAACAATTTAAAGTTGACTTGTTTTGACTATCATGCATTTAGAGAACCATATCCCCAGAATATTTTTATTCGAAAACGGAAAACACAAAAGATATAGAAAACACTTTTTAAGGACAGACCGAATCCATTGATCCAATGGATAAAACGCCAAATTTAATAAGGCTAAACTAACATATTTTAATATGGGGATTTTTTTCTTTGGTTAATAAATCGAGTTTAACATTAACGTTATTTTTAATTTGAATGACAACTGCGAATACTCTGTTTTAAAGACACAATTATATTCATTTAATAGGGAATAATTATCCTTTAACAAAGGAACTGTCATAAACGTTAAATTCTCAAACCATCGTTTATTTTGATAAAAAAGTAGCTTGCAATTGATTATTGATTGGCATTTAGAAAACGATTTCATAAGCAACAAAGCACAAGACTATATTCACGTGTAAGTCGTGACTTGTCGACAAAATAGGATTTTGGGTTAATAAACGAGGTTGAAATGACCTACATCAAATAAGTCAGTAAATTGAATTTATTCATTTTCAATCAGCTTCTTTTCTCAGTTAATGTCTCGATACAGAATCCAGGGAATCGCCGGTTAGAACGACAAGACAAATTGAAAACTAACCAGATATGTTAATAGGAGTGTTAGTTCAGAGAGTGAGATCACATAACAAACACATTGGTAGGTTTAGAGTAGTTGGTGGGGATGATTGACCTATCCAGTTAACACCACGCTGACTTGTTTATGTTCTGATTTAAAACAGACGGCATTCTGACAGATTTTGACCCCGCGTTAGGGAAGAATACATTACTATTCCGTACGGGCTTGTTTCCGGTCTTGACAGGATCAGGCATGTGAGGAGGAAAGACAGAGAACGTGCCTGCCTTCATTCTCCGTCCTTCCTTTAAACGCACATATTACTTTTTTGGCTGGTGAAGAGTATTTGAAGACTTGGTCAATTTTGGGGGACTTTTCTTCCTTATAGAGGGGACCCTGTATGGTGGAGGCGAAGGGGTTGGGGTCGAAGTAGGGGTGTGAACGAGCCTCAACTTTGAAGACATTCCCTTTGACTAGTTTTTTATGCTCCTGAGAATCTTTCTATTTATCAAGAACGGGGAATGACCAATTTCTGTTGTTTGTAGTTCTCATAGGGTTCGGGGGAAGACTTTGGGTAGGGATTGAAACACACATTGGCATATCTAAGACATGACAGTGACCATGACCCATAGCCGGTCCCCTTCTTTATATTATTAGTCAAAAAATTCTTTTCTTTGGTTTTTGTGCTTTTTCTTTCATTGGACTGAGGACTGAAGTATTGCACTCTTCCTCCAAATGAGCCCAAATAGCTCCCTGTGCTTGCTCTTTCTATTAGAATCAGTCGTTTCTACAGCTTTTTTCCTGTCCCAGAGTCCAGAAAGGGTTTGCCGACTTGTAGTTTGAGTCCCTCATTTCGGAGTATCCTCCGTCTTTTGATTCCGTCTGAGTAAGACTCGCCCTCAAACACGCGGTCAAATTTATTGGAGAAATATCCGTCGAGTTGTCCACACCGACTCTTTGCGAACTGGCACAGTGAATTGTCTCCCTTTGTAGGCAGAGTTGTTGAACTCCACTACGGCTATTGACTCTCAAATACATTTTTTGGGGACGTAAGGGTCCCCTATTGTAGTGTAACCACTTTCCTTAAAAATGCCAAGCTTTTCCAAATCGTTTTTCATTGTAGCTTAGAAACAAATTTTTAATTTGAAGGTAATCGGTGAATATATTTATTATTTTTGTGGTATTATGAGTAATTTTCAACATGTCGTTAAACTGCATTTTTTAATTTGTCAACTAAGAAGGGATTCTGTATCGGGAAATAATCACGACCAGCCCCGACGACACAACACGCACAATTCGACAATAATTATCACTCAACCACGCCAGACGTAACTTTTAAATCTCTATTTATGAATGCAATTAGCTACCGGGAAGGGCGCCATCGTACAGTGGAAGAACTTACAGAGACATTGAAGGGGTGGGTTGTGGTCACGAGTAAATAGGGAAGTCCTTTGCATGTCATTCTAACTGCCTTTTGTGGGCCACAGGAGTTATATGTCACAAGTATTGTTGAGTATGTCTTTTTATAGAACTGACTGGTCAGTGAGTGGTGTTGAGGACACTCTGGGTATTGGGGTATCTGTTCTTTGTAGTCAGGTTTTTGTCTCGCTTTTTCCACTATCCATGCTTCATAACAGTGGGGACGAACATGGGGTATATTCTCCACTCAAATGTGAGGGAGATAACGTACATGTGCAGTCTGTGAGTTAATCTTGTCTTATATTCCCAGAATGCAAGTCCCTGACCAGTCTGGTGGGTATAGTTGTATAGTCGTTACTTTCACTAAAATTCTACCGAGGGGGCATTAAAGGAGGAATTGTGTTATTTTCCGTTTTGTACTTTTCTAGAATATTGTCCAGATGTGCTACTTTCCAGTTCAGACAAACATTACAGATCTCCCTAACAAGTCTCCCACTCCATGAATAAAAAACGTAATAAGAAGGAGGATGTGTGGTTCGATTGGAAGGGGGTTGAGGGGTCGATGGTGGTGTGTTATCAGTGGGGCAGACATTCCACTCGTACTGCGTGGACAGTGGGAATGTCGTCGAATGGAGTTTTCTAGACTGCACTGTGTGCTTGATGTGTAATACTGCTGAGAATAAATCAGGCTTTCTGATGTGTAATGACTTCATTAAGACACCACAATTGTTTTCTTCTCCTTCCACTCCACTCTGTCCTTTCTGGAGTGTGGAAATGTCGTTCTTGAGGTCGTTCTGTGTACTGTGGCTCAATGGAAGCTTATTATGTCGCGAGCCGAGCGCGCGAGCGAGCCAAGCAAGTCGACACCTGTCATCCATATAATTTCCTGAGACCTGTACTCAATAATGAGGAAGTCGATTTTCAAAAAACATAAAAAGTATCGACTCAAAAAGAAAACAGAAAATTTCCTAATTAAAAAAGGGAAACAATATCCTAGAAATGTAAACGTCCTAGAAAATGTAAACAGCTTAGAAGAGATGAAAATAATTGCACGTGAGATTCATGAAGCCAATCATTGTGGACATAATGTTTTGGAAGCCTTATGTAGGCAAAGATTTTTATATTGAGGCGACAGATCATTTGCTAAGTTGTTAAAAATGCAATATCTGCAAATTTTCAATTTCAGTAAAACAATATGATGATTCAACTCATATTGTTGCTCATTCGCCTAATATAATAAAATGTTTCAAGTAGATTTAATTGATCTTAAACGATATAAAATTAGCTTATTTTGTAAATTTAAAAATGAAAACAACGATTTTTCTTAGTTAATGTCTGTAATAGACGTACATTCGAAATGCGTTTACAAGGAGTCTTAAAAATAAAAGTGTAGTAAAGGTGGCGACTAATCTAAATGATATTCTTATGGATTTTGGTCCCAGCAAGTTTCTTCTAGCAGACAACGGAACAGAATTCTGAACTTCAATACACTCCCGAAACTAACAATAAATGTTTTTAGTTCAACTAAAGATAAATTCGAATTCAACTAAAATAAATTCTTCGTATTATGAGAATAAACAGGAAGATGGGAATGCATGTGTCAAAATATGAATCAATCATAGGAGATATAGTATTTATTACAGTCAAAACCCCTATACTTGCTGCAATGTGCCTACCAAAGAAGGGGAATTGTTTTTGAAGTGTTGGGACTGTGCTTGGTCGGGTGATGGGCGAGTGATGACTAGAGCGATAATATAAGGAATCAAGTGGAGGCAGAAGTGATGATTAGTCTGGGCTACACCTGTCCCACTTGTCGAGAGATGCCGACTGATGAACTGAAATATGAAATATGTCTAACGGAGAAGGGACATGACTATTTCTGCAATAATTATTCGACTTGAAAAGCAAAATGTGATCACAAGGAGGACATTCAGGCCGTGGGTGGCTATGTAGTTTGCACACGAATAGAGGTTAGTGAATGTCATCATTGTAGGGCAGGAGGAGCAGCAAGAAGATATTGTTGGATAAAGCATATCCTCCACATATTCGAGTATTGTGGTTGGTGGCATTGCAAGAATGGTTTCTTGGGCATAGCTGACACGACTGAGAATCACCCGTCTTCCCAGTCTGTCACAACTCGGCAAATGAAGAACCATCACCCCCATTCCTTAGTTGTCGACACTACCCAGAGAGGAACGAAATAGATATATTGCGAGTCGGCTGATGTCTAGTGCACAATGTCTGGAAAACGCTTAAATTCACTCTTGCGATTATCTATCGTCACTTTTAATGTCAGGGGAATCTCCAATACACATAAATAAAAACAATTGTGCCAAGATTTTGAGAGATACAATGTATCAATCGGATGTAATCAAGAGTCAAAGGTCTTGGAATGAGCTGATTAATCACATGGAAACTACCATCTAATCCTACTTCCCAGGATATCGAAGCACTATTGGCAGGGATTCGCTGTCCATAAGACTCTAGCCCCGGAATTCATCGTGTATGGTGTGTAAATGATAGAATCTGTGTTTTTTAAATAAAGACGAAAGGAATTATCTCCATTATTAATGTCTATGCCCCACATTCTGGGATTGTTGTGAAAGACCCAGAAATTTTAACCATATTCTACTCTGAGCTAACCAAAGTCTACACCGAACTTGAATCCTCTTTCATAATATTCAATGCCAAAGTTGGCACTCAAAAAGGATTAGAACAATTCATGGAAAGACGCGGTATAAGAAACTTATCTGGGTGCTTCCTCGCGAATTTCTGTCCGTAATATGACTTATTTATATGTAATACTGTTTTCAGCACCCTTCACGTCACAAGACGACATGGACTGCGGCTCACAGCGCTTATCGAGGAAAATGGAAGAGACTCGTTACTAACATTGTTTTGGCTGTTGGACAAGTGGGACTATAATTATTATGGCCCTACAATAAGTGCGTTAATAATAATCTTTTCGAATGAGGAAATGAAACCGTCTCGTTTGATTTTACATTTAAAACCAAAAAATCATAATTCAATTGGAAAAAAGACAGACTTTTTTATAATTAAAAAGAATTTTGAAAATAAAAACACCTTACAGTCAATCTTTAATAAAAATATATCTCAAAATGTCTCTGGATTATTTTATTCATATAAAATTGCAGAGATAATCGCAAAAACTGGTGCATTATTATTTTAAATTATTGTTAATACACATTCGATTGCAGAAAATGTCATCCGTAA
Source organism: Octopus sinensis (assembly GCF_006345805.1). Taxonomy (NCBI): domain Eukaryota; kingdom Metazoa; phylum Mollusca; class Cephalopoda; order Octopoda; family Octopodidae; genus Octopus; species Octopus sinensis. The sequence continues at coordinate 122,365 of NW_021836178.1, forward strand.
GGAAGCAATACGAAAATTGGAGTGATGAAAAAATTCCAGTGGAGATACAAAAATAAAAATTGAGAACCACTGTTCTATTCCATCCCTGTGATGGTGGAGTACTTCATGGCCGAGAATGATAAAAATAGGCGTTCTACTCCCCCCACCTGGATGGACAGAGTGATGGGGGATCATATGAGAGAAATCGTGCACTTTATGTGGCAAAGGAAAAGTCTCTGCTGGCGGAGCTGAATAAAATCGTGAGTAGTCTGCGGGACTGTGAGGAGGAGATTAGCATATCGGAGAAAGAGGAAGAATATTACAATTGTAAAAGTAGGCGTCCAATTTCCGTGAGGGATGTGCAAATATTAGAACAGTCCACGATATACGTCAAAATATACAATCCATGCTGGAAGCACTACACAAACAATACAGTGGAATAGTGGATGCATACCGCAAACGACAGCTGGTGGAATTGACTTGTAAATGTTTAGATGTACGGAGTTAGGTGGCATGGGGAGGATTTGTACAGTTCTATGTGCATTGATGAGCAAAGTGGTTAAAACAACATTCAGGCGGTCTATTGAGAAACCATTATCAGAGGGTAATACCTCCACTATTACTTGATACAATTCATTACAATCCTCGACTCCAGAAGTGTACAACCAATAAGTCCCATAGATAATTCATGGTCTGGGATCACTTAGTTAGCTAGGACTTTTTTTTTCTTTATAACTAAGTGATCCTGGGAACAATGAATAAATAATTCATGGCCAGATTAAACTGACTGACCCTCACCTTTACCAGCCACTATTCACTTCTTTCAGAACATTGTGAATGTCCCTCCATTCACGTTCTAGATATACCACAAGTCGTAGGGAAAGTAGGGGAGACGGGATGCCCCACTATTATGTCCATCACCGTCATAAAGACAGTCACCCTCGATACCAATGTTGCCCACTGATAGTCCCCTCCCCCCTCTCGTCACATTACACAGTGAGACCAATGAATTTTGTGTGGAGGCATCATCTGAGGGGACTGAGGACATGAATAGTCCATCAAAACTGACGGAGGCAGTCAGAGACGACACGAGGGTTACTCTGGTCTTGGAGAATTCTACAATGAAAGTCACAGAACTTGTGAGGCAGGTCAGTAAATTACTAAACGTGGACTGTCTTCAGTCAAAAATGTAAATCTGGTTGTGGGTAATCAATCATAGCAGATGATGTAGTGCAGTTGCATAGTTTTGTCAGGAATGATATAATTCGTTGTGTTTATTGCAGTCCTGTCCTCAATGCACTGTGCTCCGTCACTGTGGACGAGACTGTGACGAATTTGTGAGTCTATTTTGGTTTATGTAGGGATTGGTTGAAGACTACTGTGATGTACAGTGAATACTCCCAAATTCGCCATTTTGGTTTCGTCATTTTTTGCGGCGAATTTGAAAAATTGCGAATTTCAGAATATAATCAATAATTTTTGAATGTGAGTAGAACTGTTTAATAATTCGAAAATAGCCAAAAATCATTTCACGCATCTTCGAAATATCGTTAATTGTCCTCCTCAAAATCTTTACTTTAAACAAATGAGAAAATCTATTCTCTGCAGGATAATTGTTTATTTTCATCCTTATATCGCAAAATTTCAATTTTTTGTTGTATTGTAAGTCTCGTGTAATTAGTACTAAACCCACATTGGGCCATGCTTTTCAAAAATGTATTATTTATCAATATTTTTTTATTTTTTATTTAAAAATTTTAAAAAAGTGGTTATGTCGAGTTATTATAATCCAATCAGGATACTCTCAGCCACGGTCCACAAATAGTGATGAATAGACTCAATGTTTATTATAAATATTCCACACCCATATGCTCTCAGGTCTGCAGTCTGATTTATTTAGTCGAGTGCTGTGCCCAGTCGGGATATACTCGACATTGCCACCAACGATCTGCCCGACTGGAGGAGTGTGAGTTTTGTGGAGAGAGGGATCAGTCCTCCAGTGGGGCTGGGAGATACTATACCTCCAAGTTGAGCAGTGGTGCATATTAACTGTAGGCTAATAATGTCTATGAAACGACATCCGGAGCACTCATCCAGTCCAAGAGTCCCTCAAAAAGTCTTGAAACGGATTTTTGCTGTGTGTGCTCTTCGTGGTGTGTTTCTGTCCTGGTTGTTACAACTAGTACAATGTTGAGTGCTCAAGGAAGGATGAATGTTGCTTTTCCCTTCTAAGGTCGTCCATTCCTCTTATTCTAGTCATTATACTGCCTACAGCATTTAAATGATACAATTGAAGGACAGTTGGTTGACATTTCCGTCCTCAAAAGTGTCCATATTTCGGGAATGCTGATCAGACGAGTCTTTCGAAAGATGTGAGAATGAGGAATGAGTCGTTGGTTGTCATTAGTTTTGGAGAATTGTCCTCGCCAAATATTGATAGCGGGAATTTAAACTTTACGGTGCAAATTGACATGTTGTTAGAACAGGCTGGATATGAGGGAATTCGGCACTGTTCGTATCCACTAGATCGAACTAGTAGGGGTCTATTGCATTTTCGAATAACCGAAATGAATCAAAGACAACATTTCACTGTGTTTGATCAAACGGACCCAGAGAATGTGAAGAGATACGAGAGTGGGAGTACTGGTAATATTAGGAGATGGATTTATGAAAACAACGTACCACAAACCCAGTTAAATGACTATAATTTGACTCCAAGCATTGAAGGGTTGTTTGGGTTTACCAGTGAACGATTGAATCAGCTAAATTAAAATGGGTATACAGTCAACTCTCTTTTTATTGCCACAACGGGACCGACAAAAATAGTGACAAAAAAGGAGGTGGTAAGAAGGAGGTTTAAAGGTTGAATGTCATCTTATCATGTTTTTTTAATTAGTTTGGTATTTTTTGTTTGGAACGGGTCAGAATAAAGAAAATAAGTTTTTATTTGAGAACATTTTTAGGAACAACAGTTAAATAATCTAATAATGTTTTTTTCTTTTTCTCCGTTCCTTGTTTAGTATGTTTTCGATAGTTTGCAATGCAACTAAGCAATCATTTGAAAAATATTCAGCCCAACAAAAAATGTTTTGAAATTGTTAAACTTATTCACATCTTCCAATTCAATTTTCGAATTTTCAGTATCTTCTATTTTCATTTCTCAAGTTTTCGTCATTGTTAAGAATGCTGTCGTTCTAGTTCCCCCTGATCAGCTACATCAATAATGTTTACTTGATCTAGTAATTCTCCATATCCCTCAATTTCACACAAAAATCAATAATTCCACTCGTGAGGTCTGTTCTATTCCAGCAATTGTTGATGATCTTCAAAGAAATGTCACTCCAAACATATGATTTAAAAATTACTCATCTTTTATATTAATCTGTTTAATTAGCAATTCAGCAGGTATTTGGGAATCAATTTCGTTCACAACATTAAAGAGTTTAAACTGATAACATCGAGACTTGAAGCACTCAATTATTCCTGGGTCAAATGGTCGTAATCTTGTTGAGTTTTTTGGAAGGAATAATACCTCAATAAATTTACTGTGTTAACTAATTTTATGACTTGAAAAATTGTCCAACATAAATAATATTTTTCTTTTTAACTTCATATCTATATCCATCAACCATAAATTGAATTCTTTTGAAGTCATCCACGAAGTTTGGTTTTATAAATATCCATAAAATGCTGAATAATTGAAGTTTTTGAATTTTCTAAGTTTTTTGAATTTTCCAATTATAAAGGAAATTGGTTTTTCACTCCCATCGCTATTAAAGCAAAATAGAACTGTTATTCTTTCCTTGTATTTTTTATATCCAGATCTGATTTTCGAATACTCTTTGAAAAAGCAAGCTCATAAGAGTGCGGTCTCACCACAGTTAAATATGTCTGAAGGTTTGCATGGAATAAATTTTTCTTGAGAATATAAAATAAAGTCATCATAGTTACAATCTTTTTTTTCAAATCCTTCGTCATTACATGCTCTCATATGAATTTTGTGACGTTTTTTAAATTTCACACCCAGCCATTAAATACATCAGTTTCATTTGAATTGGAACACACATTTCCATATAAGGACTTTGCTTTTTCCGTGAGGATTGCATCATTATAAAAGCCACCACCAGCTTCAACCATATTGACCCACTCCTTTAACTCAATAGTTTTGAATTTCAGATTTCGTGGTATAGAATTCAAATTTTCATTAGCAAAAGATTCTTTAGCTCTACTTCATTATCAAGATAATTTTTAATAGATCGACGTTTGATTATTATTATTATTAAAAGCACTCCCGAGAAGTCATAAAACTAATTAAGCTTCCCTTGTGCCGCGTGAACAACAATACTGTCCCACAACCTTCTCCAGGTGCCTCTCCTCTTTGCCAATTCTCTCAGGTTGTCGAGATCATCAGCAGTTTCGAGTTTCCTCCCGATAGTTTTGAGATCCTGATTTAGCACCGATGGAAGTGTCGTCCTTGGTCTTCCTCGGAATGCGTCTCCGCATTGCATGAAATATGTTTCCATAGCAATGTTAGCAGGAGTGGCGACATCCATCCGCAGAATATGGCCAAATAGCCTCCATCGTGATTTCAGGATTTCGATCGAAAGAATTTCTGAGTTGCATAATTTGTATAGGTTGTCGTTTGTGATCTTCTGCGGGTAGCGGATGTTGAGTGCTGCTCGTAATTGAGATCTATGAAAACTGTCTAGTTTCTGATTTTCCAATTTTGTGAGTCCCCAGGTTCCACAGTTGTAGCTAAGGATTGGCAATACGAACGAGTTGTATATCCTTATTTTCGTTTTTCCAGTTAGCTTCTTTTTAGTTCCCCATAAAGACATAAGCTTTCTAAAGGCTCCATTTGAAAGGATTTTCCTTCGGGTAACATCCTCTGTGTCTCCCAGGAGCGTTCCCAACTTTTTGTGCCTTCTCCATTATTCATCAATGCGTCTTTCCGATCGTCTTAAGGATATATATTCGGTTTTTTCAGTGTTCACAGTGGGAAACCATTTTTCGAATTTGTTCGGGAGCATATTATATATATTTGAGAATTTCTCCGTCGTCCGACACAAAGTCCAAGTCATCTGCGTAGGATATCTCGTGATAATCATTTTTTATGACTGATTTAAAGTCCCTCAGAGCGGCCTCAAGATACACAATAAAAAGCACGGAACACCCCGTGTTGTTTCGAAGTATCATGATGTCGTCTTTCCGACTTTAACGGCAAGTTGGGTATTCACTAGGAGAAGGTTTATCATTTTTGTTTCGTCTGAATGGAGGAAGCTCTTTAATACTTCCATAAGGAGCCCTATGTGAATGGAGTCGAAGGCCCGAGTCATGTCTACCCCAAGAATTTCAATACACTTTTTATATTTTTGGCACAGGGCACCAGTCCATCTGTATGTCCAAATTACATCAGCTGTTGATCTTCCCTCCCTGAATCCACTCTGTCCATGGGATAGAAAACTGTTTACTCGGTCTTTGATTCTGGTCAGTATGATTAGCGATAATATCTTTCTCAATGTTGATAGCAGAATAATCGGCCTCAGGTTGCCAGGAGGTCCTCTCGGTTTCCCGGATTTTAGTAGTGGAATTAGCAATCCTTTTCCAATATCTAGGTTTCCGTTTTCTTTAATTGCTTTGTTCAGTATGTGTGTGATCACTTTGGCCAGCTCGATTGGTCCAAACTTGAGGAGCTCTGCAGGAATGTCGTTTGGTCCGGGGGACATTTTGCAGTTTAATTTCTTAATGGCATCCATAGTTTCTGTAATATTAATAGGACTGATTATTCGAGTGTCTTGAATGTTCAGAATTTCATTGACTTCACTATTTTGGTTGAAGATTTCGTGAAAATATTCCAAAATGATTGCAGTTTTTTCAGATTCACTAATGACTGTTCTTCCAAGTTTATCATGCACAGTAATATGGTTTATTCTTTTTCCTTTGTTTATTAAACGAACAGCTTTAAACATCCTCGTTCCATCCTTGTATTTTTCAATTTCAGCCACTTGCTCCTCGACTTCTTTTCGTAATTGACGTTTTTGTATTGTTTTGATTTTTGTTAATATTCTTCCACGTTGTGTCTTCAGTTCCCTTTTCCTATTTACCGTCAATGTTTTGTTTAGCTCGAGCCTGAGTCTTTTCTGTTCAATTGAAAGAGATTCGATTTCCAGATTATTGTGCAGGTATTTTCTTTTATGAACAGGTCCCAAAATAGATAATGAGGTCTTCTTCATTGCAAGAACAGTCTCCGTCCATATCATGTTTGCCGGCTGGCTTATGTCAATTTTATTAATTTCTCTTCTGAGATTTTCACTGTACTTAGTTCTCTTTGATTTGTCGTAAACAAGTTTCTCTGTGTCGATGGTTTCCATTTGTCCTGTTCTTTGTACACCAACTGTCCCATGTAATCTCTTTAAAACAATCCTAGTCACAACCAGTTTATAATCACTGCTGGTTTCAAGGCCATCATAGGATCTCGCGTCTGACAATATGTTTTTCATAATTCTTCTGCATAGGATGTAGTCAATCTGGTTATAAATCGGGTAAATGTTTCCGTTTTTGTCTTTTCTTGCTCCTGTCCAGGCTCGGTGGTCGAAGGCGGTGTTCGATATGAAAAGGTCAAATGCCGAACAGAATTGAATTAAGGACTCTCCGCAAGAGTTTCTGCGATTTCTCCCATGCGACCCAATGCAGGTCTCTCCAAACCAATTCCTTCTTGAATAGCAAAAAAATTATTTCGGAAACTTTAGTATGTTTTAGATTTTTCTTTTAAATTCAGAGATTTAGAGCAATTATTAATTATCGGCGACATAGTTTTTCTAATATAAATGATTCACCAAAAGACGAGATAAAAACACGTGATTAATTTTTTAATCAATTAATTAACTAAATTAATTAATAAACATTAATAATAAATTTAATAAGCATGAAAAAAGTAGTAAAATAGAAAAATGATAAAAATGGAAAAACATAAGGAATTTCAATTTTTTCGGCGAAAAAAGGAGAGTGGAAATCATAGAGGTAGTAAATTTTGGAGGTTTGACTGTATTCCTTTATTATCAGAGGATCAGTAATCTTCATTTTTTATAATATGTCGCGAGCGCAGCGAGCGACCGAGCGCAGCGAGCGACCACTCAATTTCTAGATCCGATCAATCAACAAATCTATAAATTGACAAATACCCAGGCTGGTATTTGGGTTTAAATATATTCGATAACAAAATTTAAAATCGATGCCAAAGCAGAATGAGCTTTAAAACCGATTTCATAAATAAAAATAATATTTTAAAATTTATAATGGATATTTTAGAATAATGAGAAAAAATCTAAATGCTTCATAATTTATTAAAATGTCAAAACAAGAATCTTCTGAAGGAGCAAGCCTGTCTGCACAGTTCATTTTTGATTAGAAGACCTAATTTTAGAGATTAAAACGAAAAAATAGCAATGAGATCTGTTAAATTATTACCCCCCTCACAACCTAAACCAAATTAGCGTTCAGTATTCATTGATTTTACTTTTTCTATTAAGGTCTACTTATAAATTATTTTATGGGATTCAATGGAAAACTTAAGTTATTTCAATTTTAATTTTAAATCATGTTAAAATTTTAAATAATTTAATAAATATATTTGTTGATGACAGGCTTGTTAGCTGTCAAAGTCGCGTCTAGCGCTCGGTCGCGCGCTGCGCTCGCGACATAATATTAATATTCTAATTGGCTGGGCATCCTGACTGCAGATCAATTTGGCATGTCTGAAACAATTCAGCATCGTGCTTTCGCCAATTTTATTTCAAGCAAGATCAATGTTGCATCTCTTAGTGTTATTTCTTTATAGACCAATAACAGATCATGTTCAGCTCCAATGCTTTGAATGATATTTATTTATTAACTCCAAGATCACCGAGAAAGATAGGTCAAAACTAACTAATTAGGCGATCCCTGCCTCCAACAACAGCCGGACTCTCCTTACATGGTCTTCTGATGACCCAACCGTTTCCCGGAAACGCCTTCTCTTCCTTCTGCAAAGGAACTCAATCGGCGTGCATTTCTTTATAACCGACCGAAATTCCTCTGCATGGGCCACCTTTTCCTTGAATGGGTTTCCCAGTTCCTTGCAGAAACGTAGGAAACCCTGACCATTCTTCCGCGTCGCCTCCTCGGAAACAAGCCTGCCAACTGAGGTGTCAGTGTGGAGCATAATCGTCCTTCTGAGTGAGTTCAAACGTTCTGCTTTGAACAAGCAATTGCAAACCTTTAGGCTGAGCAGGCATACTCAAGCGTCGGGGCTATCACTTGTTGGTAGACCTTGCTGACACAATCTTCCAGGGGGAAGGGACTCTTCTTTAACAGCGCTTTCAAGACGTTCCACTCTCGAAGACCTTTAGCTAGAACCTCCTCTACGTGACTTGAGAACGTCATTAAGGAGTCGAAAACTACGCCAAGGATCTTCTGGGTACGCGAAGGGGGAATAGGATTGTTTCCAATGAATAGTTCCAGTCCATCTTAAATCTTCTATCAGTATTGAAAAGTGTGAACTGGGATTTAGATGCAGACACACACATCATATTTGCAGATAGCCAATCACATACACGGTTGAGGTGTGACTAGACCATTGCAACAGCCACAGGAGATTTATCTCTTGCAGCGATAATCAGGTCGTCCGCATGGGATAAAAACATAATGTCTGGGTCATTAGTAATGGGTAGGTCATGTAGAAATAGGTTAAAAAGGAGAGGAGATAAAGGGGAGCCTTGTGGGACACCATTGGGTAGTAGTCTTGATTTGAAGTAGTATATACGGACCCTTTGATGTTCGGATGTAAGTTCGAATCGAATATCTTCCGCGTTAGAAGTTTCCTCGTGACAGAATCCGTTTGAATGACATTGTTTAGTTTAATATTCTTAAATTGATATTTAAATAAATGAACCTGACTAACTTTTTTCATTTAGTTCAATTTCTAGCAGCGAGCAACGTCATGATATGTAAGAGTTATGGTTTCCCCTACAACTCAAGGAGTCAGTTCGGCTTGGTGTTTGATTAAGGATGGGAATTAAGATTTTTTGCATTTATCGTTGCCGTTATGGTAGGTATTTTTTATGCACGGTATCCACGGTCGTGTATAAGTGCCAACAAAATTCTTTGTCCCTAAACCACGTTGTCCAATAGGCTCTCTGCTTTGTTGATTTCTCGTCGATACTGCGGCCGAAAACGCCTGGTTGGAATGAGCATGTACATTTTTGATGAAAGCAAGCCTCTCTTCTGGGACTTTACATGCCCCCAGATTTTTTATAAATCAAATTTGATTTATATATTATACTAATTCAGACAAAATAATAATTTTAGTCTGGCTGGCCTATAATATTGAAAGATATAAATTTATGTAAATTATTCGTCAGTTATGTTATTCGCGTTATATTTGTTCGTGTTTTCTAACTGTGCTGATTTACACAGTGATCTAGATGAAAAACACTCAAATAATATTGAATTCTATCTCCCGGAGACTGGTATATAAATGTTAAAATAAAATTACACTGCTTGACTTTACGTATTTATTAGGTCACAAAAAATCAGATGCTCTCTTTCAAGAAATGCAAATTTTATTAATTCAAAAAGCTATAGTAAGTCAGTCTTATTTTATTTTAAAAGTTGGAAAAAGTAGTGGAATTGTCTTTTGATGATTTTATGAACTATGTTCAAAAAGGCGAAATGATTTGGGTTATCTATTTCTGGGACAGGAATTCGGGACAAAATTGCACTTACATTAAAGACACATTGGAAACTGTGGCCGAAGATGTTGAACCCAAAATCGGAACAGTCGATGTTTCCCAGAACACCACGTATTTCAAACAATTTAAAGTTGACTTGTTTTGACTATCATGCATTTAGAGAACCATATCCCCAGCAATATTTTTATTCAAAAACGGAAAACACAAAAGATATAGAAAAACACTTTTTAAGGACAGACCGAATCCATTGATCCAATGGATAAAACGCCAAATTTAATTAAAGCTAAACTAACATATTTTAATATGGGGATTTTTTTCTTTGGTTAATAAATCGAGTTTAACATTAACGTTATTTTTAATTTGAATGACAACTGCGAATACTCTGTTTTAAAGACACAATTATATTCATTTAATAGGGAATAATTATCCTTTAACAAAGGAACTGTCATAAACTTAAATTCTCAAACCATCGTTTATTTTGATAAAAAAAGTAGCTTGCAATTGATTATTGATTGGCATTTAGAAAACGATTTCATAAGCAACAAAGCACAAGACTATATTCACGTGTAAGTCGTGACTTGTCGACAAAATAGGATTTTGGGTTAATAAAAGAGGTTGAAATGACCTACATCAAATAAGTCAGTAAATTGAATTTATTCATTTTCAATCAGCTTCTTTTCTCAGTTAATGTCTCGATACAGAATCCAGGGAATCGCCGGTTAGAACGACAAGACAAATTGAAAACTAACCAGATATGTTAATAGGAGTGTTAGTTCAGAGAGTGAGATCACATAACAAACACATTGGTAGGTTTAGAGTAGTTGGTGGGGATGATTGACCTATCCAGTTAACACCACGCTGACTTGTTTATGTTCTGATTTAAAACAGACGGCATTCTGACAGATTTTGACCCCGCGTTAGGGAAGAATACATTACTATTCCGTACGGGCTTGTTTCCGGTCTTGACAGGATCAGGCATGTGAGGAGGAAAGACAGAGAACGTGCCTGCCTTCATTCCTCCGTCCTTCCTTTAAACGCACATATTACTTTTTTGGCTGGTGAAGAGTATTTGAAGACTTGGTCAATTTTGGGGGACTTTTCTTCCTTATAGAGGGGACCCTGTATGGTGGAGGCGAAGGGGTTGGGGTCGAAGTAGGGGTGTGAACGAGCCTCAACTTTGAAGACATTCCCTTTGACTAGTTTTTTATGCTCCTGAGAATCTTTCTATTTATCAAGAACGGGGAATGACCAATTTCTGTTGTTTGTAGTTCTCGTAGGGTTCGGGGGAAGACTTTGGGTAGGGATTGAAACACACATTGGCATATCTAAGACATGACGGTGACCATGACCCATAGCCGGTCCCTTCTTTATATTATTAGTCAAAAAATTCTTTTCTTTGGTTTTTGTGCTTTTTCTTTCATTGTACTGAGGACTGAAGTATTGCACTCTTCCTCCAAATGAGCCCAAATAGCTCCCCGTGCTTGCTCTTTCTATTAGAATCAGTCGTTTCTACAGCTTTTTTCCTGTCCCAGAGTCCAGAAAGGGTTTGCCGACTTGTAGTTTGAGTCCCTCATTTCGGAGTATCCTCCGTCTTTTGATTCCGTCTGAGTAAGACTCACCCTCAAACACGCGGTCAAATTTATTGGAGAAATATCCGTCGAGTTGTCCACACCGACTCTTTGCGAACTGCACAGTGAATTGTCTCCCTTTGTAGGCAGAGTTGTTGAACTCCACTACGGCTATTGACTCTCAAATACATTTTTTGGGGACGTAAGGGTCCCCTATTGTAGTGTAGCCACTTTCTTTAAAAATGCCAAGCTTTTCCAAATCGTTTTTCATTGTAGCTTAGAAACATATTTTTAATTTAAAGGTAATCGGTGAATATATTTATTATTTTTGTGGTATTATGAGTAATTTTCAACATGTCGTTATACTGCATTTTTTAATTTGTCAACTAAGAAGGGATTCTGTTTCGGGAAATAATCACGACCAGCCCCGACGACACAACACGCACAATTCGAGAATAATTATTACTCAACCACACCAGACGTTACTTTTAAATCTCTATTTATGAATGCAATTACCTACCGGGAAGGGCGCCATCGTACAGTGGAAGAACTTACAGAGACATTGAAGGGGTGGGTTGTGGTCACGAGTAAATAGGGAAGTCCTTTGCATGTCATTCTAACTGCCTTTTGTGGGCCACAGGAGTTATATGTCACAAGTATTGTTGAGTATGTCTTTTTATAGAACTGACTGGTCAGTGAGTGGTGTTGAGGACACTCTGGGTATTGGGGTATCTGTTCTTTGTAGTCAGGTTTTTTGTCTCGCTTTTTCCACTATCCATGCTTCATAACAGTGGGGACGAACATGGGGTATATTCTCCACTCAAATGTGAGGGAGATAACGTACATGTGCAGTCTGTGAGTTAATCTTGTCTTATATTCCCAGAATGCAAGTCCCTGACCAGTCTGGTGGGTATAGTTGTATAGTCGTTACTTTCACTAAAATTCTACCGAGGGGGCATTAAAGGAGGAATTGTGTTATTTTCCGTTTTGTACTGTTCTAGAATATTGTCCAGATGTGCTACTTTTCAGTTCAGACAAACATTACAGATCTCCCTAACAAGTCTCCCACTCCATGAATAAAAAACGTAATAAGAAGGAGGATGTGTGGTTCGATTGGAAGGGGGTTGAGGGGTCGATGGTGGTGTGTTATCAGTGGGGGCAGACATTCCACTCGTACTGCGTGGACAGTGGGAATGTCGTCGAATGGAGTTTTCTAGACTGCACTGTGTGCTTGATGTGTAATACTGCTGAGAATAAATCAGGCTTTCTGATGTGTAATGACTTCATTAAGACACCACAATTGTTTTCTTCTCCTTCCACTCCACTCTGTCCTTTCTGGAGTGTGGAAATGTCGTTCTTGAGGTCGTTCTGTGTACTGTGGCTCAATGGAAGCTTATTATGTCGCGAGCCGAGCGCGCGAGCGAGCCAAGCAAGTCGACACCTGTCATCCATATAATTTCCTGAGACCTGTACTCAATAATGAGGAAGTCGATTTTCAAAAACATAAAAAGTATCGACTCAAAAAGAAAACAGAAAATTTCCTAATTAAAAAAGGGAAACAATATCCTAGAAATGTAAACGTCCTAGAAAATGTAAACAGCTTAGAAGAGATGAAAATAATTGCACGTGAGATTCATGAAGCCAATCATTGTGGACATAATGCTTTGGAAGCCTTATGTAGGCAAAGATTTTTATATTGAGGCGACAGATCATTTGCTAAGTTGTTAAAAATGCAATATCTGCAAATTTTCAATTTCAGTAAAACAATATGATGATTCAACTCATATTGTTGCTGATTCGCCTAATATAATAAAATGTTTCAAGTAGATTTAATTGATCTTAAACGATATAAAATTAGCTTATTTTGTAAATTTAAAAATGAAAACAACGATTTTTCTTAGTTAATGTCTGTAATAGACGTACATTCGAAATATGCGTTTACAAGGAGTCTTAAAAATAAAAGTGTAGTAAAGGTGGCGACTAATCTAAATGATATTCTTATGGATTTTGGTCCCAGCAAGTTTCTTCTAGCAGACAACGGAACAGAATTCTGAACTTCAATACACTCCCGAAACTAACAATAAATGTTTTTAGTTCAACTAAAGATAAATTCGAATTCAACTAAAATAAATTCTTCGTATTATGAGAATAAACAGGAAGATGGGAATGCATGTGTCAAAATATGAATCAATCATAGGAGATATAGTATTTATTACAGTCAAAACCCTATACTTGCTGCAATGTGCCTACCAAAGAAGGGGAATTGTTTTTGAAGTGTTGGGACTGTGCTTGGTCGGGTGATGGGCGAGTGATGACTAGAGCGATAATATAAGGAATCAAGTGGAGGCAGAAGTGATGATTAGTCTGGGCTACACCTGTCCCACTTGTCGAGAGATGCCGACTGATGAACTGAAATATGAAATATGTCTAACGGAGAAGGGACATGACTATTTCTGCAATAATTATTCGACTTGAAAAGCAAAATGTGATCACAAGGAGGACATTCAGGCCGTGGGTGGCTATGTAGTTTGCACACGAATAGAGGGTTAGTGAATGTCATCATTGTAGGGCAGGAGGAGCAGCAAGAAGATATTGTTGGATAAAGCATATCCTCCACATATTCGAGTATTGTGGTTGGTGGCATTGCAAGAATGGTTTCTTGGGCATAGCTGACACGACTGAGAATCACCCGTCTTCCCAGTCTGTCACAACTCGGCAAATGAAGAACCATCACCCCCATTCCTTAGTTGTCGACACTACCCAGAGAGGAACGAAATAGATATATTTGCGAGTCGGCTGATGTCTAGTGCACAATGTCTGGAAAACGCTTAAATTCACTCTTGCGATTATCTATCGTCACTTTTAATGTCAGGGGAATCTCCAATACACATAAATAAAAACAATTGTGCCAAGATTTTGAGAGATACAATGTATCAATCGCATGTAATCAAGAGTCAAAGGTCTTGGAATGAGCTGATGAATTACATGGAAACTACCATCTAATCCTACTTCCCAGGATATCGAAGCACTATGGGCAGAAATTCGCTGTCCATAAGACTCTAGACTCTGCCTGATCTGCCTTGACTGTATTCCGTTCGTACATTCCGGGGACTAAGGAGAAGAGAGTGAACTGTCCTCGATATCCCCGCCCTATCGAGCCACTCCCGAGTCCCCCCAGAGGGCAGCCTGCGCTGAGAGTGCTGTCTTACCGTAAATTGATTTCAGAGGGACGGGCTTGAAAATGTTCATTATTGGCCTCCTTCCCTGAAAGGTTTCGGAAATAGTCTGGAATAATGTCCTGGACTATATTTATAACACTTGTCTCATTCCAATCCAAAAAAACTTGATTACTTGTGCCCAGGTGGGGGGTTGTGATGGTTTGAAGGGGGAATTAAAGGTCTGACTCCGAGGAATTCTCCACCCAAAACTGGGAATGCCATTGTTTTGGGCAATTTGGTAATACAAATCAGTACTTGCATTCGTAAGAACATTCATTCGATATTTTTATTATTTTTCAAATTTAGGTTTTTTTTAAATTAATTTAATAATATATTTTACATAAAGTTTGTTAATAAATTAATATTTCCATAACATATACAGTAGACTATTCATTTAACGAAAATGAAAATTGAGCATTCGTTAAATGAATTTAACGAAAAAAATTGTTTAATTAAAAATGTGTCATGTAATCGGTAATTTTAGGTTCCTTCTTTTTAATTTTTGCCAATATAATTCTCAAATTTGTAATTAGGTGAATATGTTCACCAGATTCTTGTAAAAAATATTTTTCAATATTTTCCAAATATTTAAGTGCATCTGCATAACCAATGGGATTGTCATTTGTGCTATCTATTTCTTCATGCTCATTTTCTTCCTCACATTGTATTGTATCAAGATACGCGTTTTCTTCGCAGACGACAGGTGCACAGACAGGAAACTCAATCATAATTTCACTTTTATTATCTCTAATTGTAAGGTGATTTAAATTTAATACCTTTTCGTCAGTGGATTCTTCAAGTATTTTTTCATCTATCTTCGCCCAATTATTTAATGCCTTGTTAAAGCAATTTTTGATAGTGTCCACTGTGACTTCGTTCCAAGCCTCAATAATTAAAGGTAGAGCATACACTAATTTGAATTTGGTAAGTTCATCTGTATATGACAATGTTCCTATATTTGTTCCCATACTCAAATTTCTAGTCATTCCTTTTTTATACAACGATTTAAATGAATGCACAATCCCTTGATCAATTGGTTGAATCTTAGATGTTTCTTTGGAGGAAGAAAATACAATTCGATATTACTGAATTCGCCATCAAAATAGTGAACTGGCGCATTATCTAAAAGAAGCAAAATCTTTCTATTTTCCACACTCATTTTGGAATTTAACCGTTCAACCCAGTTTTTAAAAATTAAACTGGTCATCCAAGATTTATTGCTATTTGCATATTGAATCCCAAGATTATTCATATTAATATTTTTAAAACCATGAGGATTTTTGAATTTTCCGATTACCAACGGATGCTCTTTATCTCCTTCCATATTTGTGCATAATAACAGTGTTATTCGTTCTTTAGAAAATTTTCCTGAAGCCCTTGATTCGGAGTCAAGAACTAATGTTTTTTTTGGAGTACATTTGAAAAAAAGGGCAGTTTCATCGCAGTTGTAAAAATTTTTCGATCCATATTTTTTTAACATGGCTGCAAAGCGTTCATATGAATCTATAAGCAAAACGGGATCCACTAATTGTTCTCCAGAAATCGTGAGTGTTTTTATTTTATACTCTTTCTTAAAGCGTGAAATCCATGGGTGAGATGCTTTGAAATTTTCAATATAAAATCGTTGAGCAATTTTGAGTGCCATTTCGCGTACCATTACATTAGTTATGGTGTGATTACAGAAACGTTTGTTCTGAATCCATGCATATAATGGTTCATATATCTTATCAGTACAACTTTTAAATGTAATATTCTTTTTTTGTTTGTGACGCCTTGATCCATACAATTGCATTTTCTTCAACGTTGAATTGATCACTCCAATAGGCATATTAAACCGCTGAGCCAAATTTTCTTGAGTAACAGCAGGATTATTATTCTTGAAATCAATAACTTCCAGTTTTTGTTGAATTTGATAAGTTTTTCTTTTTTTCTTCATATTGTTCACCCTTGCACACATGGTTTACTACAAAGAAATAGCGAGGAAAAATTATTTTAAAATTTTATCAAAAATTTTAATTTTCGTTATTTAAATATTCGTTAAATATATTTAAATATTCACTAATACAAAGAAAAAAAATTTTATTTTTGAATTTATCTAAGGAAAAACGTAAAAAAATATTTGACTTTCGTAAAATGAATATTTTCGTTAAATTTTTTTTCGTTAAATGGATAGTCTACTGTATTAAATAAATTATTTATACCCAACTTGTTGGTGCCTTCTTGTGATAAATTTAGACCAATGGACGATGCTGAAATTCAAGACTGGGCATTCGACTGGTGTCGATACAAAATTATACTCAATTCCATATTTTTTGACAATTGTTGAGTCTTCTCCAGGCAATCCACCACTCTAATATCTCAGAGACTCAAAAGAGTACACCGAATTCTGGAAATTTCTGGAAAAATGCTGCAGATTTCGCTCACATCGAACAGAAGCCTCCAAAGGTAACCAAAACTCAAATCAAGTCATCCTGGTGGCCGGGGACACGGGTTGTGGGAAATCCACGCAGGTCCCGCAGTATTTGATGGAGAGTGGATACAACAAAATTGCGTGCACACAACCCCGGAGAATTGCCTGTGTTTCTCTAAGCAAGCGAGTGGCTTTTGTGACATTCAACCAACATGGAACAAGCATAGGCTTTCAGGTCAGATTTGAACGAAACAAGTCAAAAGCGACCAAAATATTGTTCATAACAGAAGGATTATATAATTGACGAGGCAGTCATTTCAGACTAAATCGCTCTTCTGGCCTTCCGATGTTGCCAGACTGAGGAGGATACTCAGCGAGACAGGGAGTACTGCTCTATTCGTGAACTGCCGAACACTCAAAACCCAGCAAATCAAATTTATTTGCCAAAATTTGTTTACGATCGGTGTCCTTGATTTACGCTATTTAATCAGATGGGCCATCATTGAGCATAAAAATGTATCAAAAATGTCAAAAAACTCGTGAAAAGGAATAAGAATGTGCAGACCAGTAGAGCGGCCTCC
This sequence comes from Octopus sinensis, assembly GCF_006345805.1. Classification (NCBI taxonomy): domain Eukaryota; kingdom Metazoa; phylum Mollusca; class Cephalopoda; order Octopoda; family Octopodidae; genus Octopus; species Octopus sinensis. The sequence continues at coordinate 139,849 of NW_021836178.1, forward strand.
AGATTGCTGAATATTTACATGATTGGCTACACAAATGCAGGCACCCTATCTTCACATTTACCCAAATCGAAGTGGCAAACAAGTTTGAATCTCAAAACATTGAGTTAAGGTGTCCAAAAAGAGTTGATTAAGTTTAGGTAGATAAGAATCAGGTGTAAATTCATTAATATTTAATAATTACGATTTAACACTCTAAACAAACCGGAAATGACGTCGTTTTAATAAAAAAGACGTAAATTTGCAAAAATTGTTGTAATTTACGTTTCCACTAACAATATAAATACATGTTTTGCGTTCCGCGGATGATAAATACTACTTTGAAATGAAGACTTGTTTGTATCAATTTCTCATTGAAAATTTAAACAAAAAGTGCCCTTATCTTTCCGTGTCCAACCTTCTGGAACTTGAAAAGAAGTCAAGAATGGCAAACGACTCAGAATCGACAGCCCGTATATTAGTAGAAATAGCGTCAATCCACCAAAAAAGAGGGGAATGGAACGGACTGTGTGACATAATCCCCGTTTTGTGTCGAAAGAGAGCCCAATTCAAACAAGCACAACACGCCCTAATAAAAGAAGTCTTTGAATATGTGGACAAAACCCCCAATACTGAAACAAAAGTCAGACTAATCGAGACTCTGCTGCAAGTGAGTGAAGGAAAGGTTGAATAATCCCAACTTTGGCAGATCTTTGCAGAAGTGGAGAGAGCAAGACTGACAATGATGCTGTGTAAAATAAAGCAGCAGAAGGGGGACGCAGAGGGAGCCTATGACCTTATGATTCCTGTCCAAGTGGAGACCTTCACTTCTCTCGATAAGCATGAAATGAATCTCTTCATCCTCGAACAGATGCAGCTCTGTCTTAGTCTTTCCAAATATGACAGGGCGGCCATCATCGGGAGGAAAATAGTCCCCTCCAATCTCGAACCAGTTTATTGTTGGTTTTTTGACTGACCAGGATTGGCGGTCGTTGTTTTATACATATATGATTTCGATTGAAAAGCACGTCTGTAACTACCTTGAGGTGGCCAAATATTATTTGGCTATTCTGGAAGCGATCCCTCAGTTGGAATGGAGAAAGGTCTCCGCTGTGGTTTAATAGAGCAGACTCTGGCCAATGCAGTGAATTACGCAATATTGGCCCCACATTGTCCTCAACAAGTCGAGGTTCTCCATCAAATCAGCTCAATCAGAAGACTTGACTTGCTTGTTGAGCATAAGTTTGTTTGGATTGTCAGTTTGTGAGGAATATTCTTCAAGTTTTTATTGAGGCTGAGATTGTCGGCTCAGAACAGTTTTTTGCCAGGTTTTCAGACCTGTTCTGGGAGGATCCTCTGTCTTCGGGTACGTTTGGGTGTGGGGACGTGGAGTTAGAGCAGTTGAGGATTCGGATAATCGAGCATGTTGGTGTTGGTTTGAGTATTAGAGAACATGTGGGTGATAGCCAAGTCGTATGGCTGTATTACCATGTCTCGGGCTGCCCAGTTGTTGCAGTTGTCGGAGGACGAGACTGAGAAGCATTTGTCCAAGTTTGTGGTCGATGGGAGAACATGGGCGAGGATTGACCGGATTAAGAGAGTCGTCAATTTTAGAAAAGTGGAGAAGTATGAGGAGACGTTGGACAGATTGTCATCCACAACTGAACGTCTTATGATGAATGTGTCCAAAGTTGTTCATCTCATTAACAAGGAGGCACTCAAAGCTCTCTGATTTTTCCTTGTTTCCTAATAATTTGGGCTGTTCTTGTAGTTGTTATTCAAATAATTAACAATTTTATGTTAGGAGCTGTGTGTATTTCAACTAGTTATTTTACAAGACAACTAATGTCCACTGTTGTCAATAATCACGTAACTAAGTTGAAAGATGTTTTTAGATACTGATTAAATTTAAAGATTAATTAGGGGTAGCCCAGGGTTGGGTTAGATCAGGGGTGTCAAACTCATCTCGCTTCAAGTTTATAATAATTTTTCATTAAGGAAAGATTATTTATTTTAGTCAAAAACCAAAAAAAAGAAATCTAAATATTTAATCACCATATTTTACTCGTGCTTAGATTTACTTACGGGTGATTGATGTCTTTTTCCAATTCAATTTTTTGATACGTGGGTTCATTCAAAAATTCAAATTTTAATCGCTCTTTCAAATGCGAAAACATTTCATTGATATGTTCGGTAACTGCATTTCTGGTCAAAGAAATCTCTTTAAACAAATGCGAATTATCAAGCTGTTTTCACAAGACATTGTTTGATGAAATCACCATCACAATATGATTTCCCATTCATTGCAAGCATTCTGTTGATTTCATAACTTTGCAGTAACTGATGCATCGATTGTGATTTTTTGTGAAATCAGCCTATGACGAAATCAGATTATTTCGTAATTCATTAAGTTTTAAAACATGCGTTGGGCCTTTTGGTTAATAAACAATTTGGTACCTTCGAAATAATTGTATAATGTATGATTGGAATTTTAATGCTTACTTAAGTTTTATTCTTTGGTATAGGGATTAACTGGTTACATATCCAAGTATTTTTACATCAATTTTTATACAAAAATAGAGAAGTTCCCATTTTGTTGAAACACTCTTTTCATCTTTCAAAAACCGTTTTTAGTTCCAGAAAAAATACGTGACATTGTCAAAAAGATTTACAATAAACTAATTATTTAAAAAATAATTAAAAATATCTTACATATTAAAGGCCCGCAGGTCGCACCTATACATGCAAAGGGCCGAATGTTTGACACCCCTTAAGTAGGAGAATCAAAATTATTTACATATTGAGTGATTTACTTAAATTTGATCATAAATGATTTTCAAACATAACGATGTCATTAAAACAAAATTTGGTCGTAATTAAAACTTTTTATATTTATTTGTAAAAATTGGAAAAATCAACCCTGACCCGATTCTTACCGACAATCGACTGGGTTAAAGCCCATTGGTATCGTCACCAATTCTCAGTAATCTTCCAAACAATGTATATGTTACGGGCAAAGTCATTAATCCGGAGAATTATGTTAATTCCCGGGAATTAATGTTAATTTAATCTAGAAAACTCGTTATTTAATCTTATTCTCTTGTTATAAGTGTATTAGTTAGATTTAGATGTCTGGATTTGAAATTCAAGAATCTCTTTTTTACCAAAAATTTTGAAAATTAATCGAAAAAATCAAATTTTTATATCACTGAATATTGAAATTTTTTTACAGAAAATGGAGAAAATAAAAACAAAACTAACTAAAAAAACTCCGAGACAATATCAATGGCCACTTCGTTATGACGCATTACAAATTTCAGAAATTAAAATATTGATTGTGCCCGGATTAATGACTTTTCCCGTAACATATATCCCGATCACTCAACCTCAGTCAATTTTAGAGAATCTACCCTGGAATGAAACACCAAACGAAATGTCACTCGTTGGTTGTCTACGACGTTGCAACTCGTTCAAGGTCGCAGTAGAATCAGAAATCTGTTTGGTTTTGAAAAAGTGTTATATTTTGCCCATTGTAAGTAAAGGACAACAATCGCGACTTGAGTTTCCCGTGACTGAGTCTCTTTGATTTGTAATTCTATATTGCTGACAACGAACTCAACTACTCCATGCATGTTACGTTACTCTTCGTTAAGCAATTAAAGAGTATAGTATTTACCCTCGTATGGGATGTCACCGTTGTGGATACCTTTTCAAAGTTGAGGATCCATTTTTCCGCTGCGAATCCTTGTTCGGCTGCAAACCACGACAAAAAGATGAAACTACAAAAATATTCTTCCCTCGCGGACCGCTACCGCGTTACGCCAATCGCCCTGGAGACCGCTGGAGCCGCGGGAAAGGAGACCGACTCGTTCCTCAATGAGGTCGGGCAGTCCATCGGGAGGAGGCTTAAGGACCCGAGAGAGGACCTCTGGTTTTGCCAGCGCATCGGTCTGGCCATTGTTCGCGGCAACGCACACTGCGTCCTTGCCGCTGGCACATAACGCTTTTCTTCTATTTCTGTGATTAGATTATAATAAATTTATAGTTGGGAAAAAAAATTAAAGAGTATTGAATAACCGCCTCTAATCAACTGAAAACGTGTTCGTACATTCACAATCATTCATTTATCCTTTTCTTTAGCTTTAAATCATCAATAAATAAAACATGATTGTAGAATTCCAACAAATCAATATCCAAATATGATTATTACTAGGGCAACCAAAAGTCATTAAAGTCATATAAAAAAAAAAAAAAAAAAAAAAATTGTTAATTTATTATTTCCATCATTTTAAATTATTATTATATTTTTATTTACTTTCGATGTAGTTTTATAGGTCATTAATGTCATATTTTTTTCATAAGGTTATATTTTTTCCATAAAGTTATATTTTTTTCATTTAGTCATATAATTAAATTTATAAATTAATAATTAAGCACGCTTAAATATATAAACCTAAAAAATTAAATAAAAAAGAAAATATATAATATAATTAACAAATTACCCAACAAATTCGAAGAGGATGATCACGGGAGACTTTATTGTTTAAAATTTTGTGTTCATGTTAAATATGGAAAAAGTTTCAACGTTGAATAATATCGCCAAACGTTGAAACACAAAGAGAGATTAGAATCAGGAAAATTTAATGTACAAATGAAGTTGATTTCTAAAGATGTGGTTTCCGAAGAGTCTTTTGCAATTAGTTTGGTCGAAATGATGACCAAAACAAACATAGAAAAAACCCAACATTCTTTAAAAAAATATGTTTACATTATTGCTGGGAAAATTGACAACCCAACCAATATTTATTTAATTGACAGTATTTGTGTTGAGACGTGTGATGCAAGTTCAATTTGTCAAACAATTGATGTTACTAAAAGACGAAAAGTTACATTGATGTTACGAAATTACCAAGTTGAGAGAAAAAACTTTGTTTTGTTGTTAACTGATGTTGAACCGTATATGATGTCAGTCACAATTAGCATACGTATATTTTATCCGAATATGATTCACCTTAGTTGTTTCGCCCATTTACTTCATAATTGTGCACTAAAAGTGCGTTCTCACTATCAAGAGATCGATTTCTTAATATCATCGATGAAGATTGTGACGCTTAAAAATAAAAGTCGTCAAAAGCTTTTTTCAGAATTTGGTCTACCTCCAGATGTTGTTGTCACAAGATGGTGCAGCTGGCTTAATGCTGCAACATATTATTCAAAACATTAAAACGAAATCCGAAAGATAGTTTCATCGTTATCGAATTATGGAAAAATTGTTTTGAATGCAAAGAAGGCGATAAATTCTGATTCACTGGAGCGGAACCTAGCAAACATAGCATTTTACAACTGTCTAAGCAAAGGAATAAAGAAATGTGAAAATACTTTTTATACTGTTAAAAATGCTATTCAACGTATTAATTGTATCGACTTTGGGGAAGATCCATGTGAGATTGCACAATATTTAAAAAAAGAACAAATTCAATACCATGGAATAGCTTTCAACAAGCTAATTTGGGATATTTCCCTCCTGAATTATTCGTGTATTTATGGAAATGTCCGGGAACCACATTATCTGTCAAAAGAAGTTACTCGATGCTAAATAAACTTTTAACAAAAGGCAGAAACTTCAAGGATGAAAATATTAAACCTTATTTAATGTGTTATTTTAATTCTTAATAATATAAAAGTTCCACTAGAACTGACGTAAGGTGAATGATTTATTAACCATGTTTTTCTGGGAAGTACGTGGTTGTTGGTAAAATCCAGCCTCTTGGAAAATTTTATTTGAAATTTTGAATTTTTGATTATTTTAATTTACTACAAGTCCAAAAAATTTAAAAATAAGGTTTTTACTAAAAATCTGGTTATTTTAAAATTTTAGTCCCGATTTTTGGTTTCCGCCAGCCAAAAAGGGCCAAAAGATTGCTGAATTTATCTGGCCATAAAGTCATATTTTCTAATTATAAGGTCAACAAAGTCATATTTTTACGGTCACATTTGAATCATTTTAAGGTCATATTTGTGGTTGCCCTAATTATTACAAATATCATAAACTGGATAGTTTTGTGAATGAGTCGACATTTAACGCAGTTTACAGAAATACATATCTCTTATGATTCAAAATATGAAGCGATCCACGCAGGCAACTAGGGTTAACTTTCAGTTTTGGAGGTTTCCCCCAAAATATGTTATTATAGCCTCAATCCTTAGGTTTCTTGATAAGAATAGTGTAAATCACAATTTCGAAAATGTACTTTTCCAACAATCAGTAACAACTACATCTAAACAAGGAAAACACAAACTTATAAAAAACAAAAAAGAAATAACTAATCGAAGTAGGCATTATCTCACAAAACCGCTTGAGAAATTTTACAAATACGACCTGCCTGCAAACGAACGTTCTGTTTTTAATAAAACAAAAGTACAGAATATTCTCGTAGTCCTGACATGTGATAAAGTTGTCTCAAAGTTCTTTAAAAATCACAGATAAGTTATCCATTGAAGAAATAACTAGGTTATGTTAAAGAGGATGATAAAGAGTATGCTTATTGAAAACAGACATGGAATGAAGATAGACTACGAAAAGTACGCCTTTCCCGCCAAACAACTTGCGGGAATGGCATGCAGGGTCATCTAGATAGACAAAAGTTAAAAAAAGAACAAGGCAGTTAATAGTTTGTTCCATATACAAGCGTACGTATAGTCACAACAAATATTTGTAACTATAATTTTAATCACGTTTATTCCTCTATGAATGACTGTTTGACTCTGACGTGGCTTAAAACGTACCATGACTGTTTGAGCTACATATTCCTATGAGACAATGGATGACCTGAGTTGCCTCAATAAACTGCATAACCACAGCCTTATCAAAGAAAGCAATAAAGAACAAAAACTAATAGAACTAGGTGACTAAGCCTGTGCCCTCATCTTCTGTTTGTAGACCTTCCTCTCGACCTTCTCACTCAACAAACCACCTCCCCATTTACTCTTAATCTGCAACATATCACTCCCAATGAACCTCCTCTCCCCGTCGGTTGTACTTGTCCATGTAAACCTCACACAGCTTGGCCACCGTCTGGGCAGTCTCAGGCAATATCGAATCCACTGCCACCACAGAACAAGTCTTTCTAAAGACCAAAGCCCCCAGGACAGACTTTCCCTTGACAATACAGTAAGGCACACCCATCCTCCTGCACAACTCAGGCAAATGGATGACCAACTACTCTCATCAACACACACAACCTCCACTGGGTCAACGTCGTGGGCTATCACAACCAACTTGGCACGTTTCTTCTCCACCAGGGCAGTCACACACCGAACTCCCTGACGGATTTTTGACTCTGCGGGTGTCTTGCTGGAGGGTGGTCTGTACTTCTTTAGAAGACCCACCAAATCTCGGGCTGGACTGATCAGAAAAGAGTACTTTGTTCGGAGTTTAGAGTGTCGGAGAACTGGTGGATGGCAGGGGGGATTTTTAAACGTTTTTTGAGAATTGATAGGCGTCTCTGGTGAGTAATGTATTTGGGCCATCGGACGAAATGGGAGAGGTCTCGTTTGGGCTGGATATCCTGACCTGGCAATTGGAAGTGAAATGTACCTATTCCGAAATTCTTCTTACGCTCCCGGATTAATGGGTGACGTTTGGGCTTCGTCTTCGCCTCCTTCAAAATTTTTGGTGTTGTAATCTTTTTTGTAGTTTTCTGGAATAAGCTGGTTAGATTTGTAATTATTATGTGGATAATTTAATTTAATACCAACAGGCATCACAAGAACACTGAACACGTGCTGAAGGTATCTGTTCAATTATTTGAATATATTTATTAAATTAATCATTTTGTTTTTTGATAATAAACTTTATGTTAAAATATATATGATAAAAATCGAATCTTTTATTTACATATTTTTAACGTTAGTTAATAACGTTGAATGCACTATCATTTGATTTTTTGTTTCATTTATGCATCAAAGAATAGTTCATAGGCTTAAATTTTGTCTATTTTGCCTATTTTGCTCTTCGAGATACATTGAGACCCCCATGGAAGGAATTTGAATAATATTTATACACAAATTAGTTTTGATTTTCTAACATAGTCTATTAAAAGAGTAGTGAATACACACTTCTTAATGTGATTGAATATATTTTGAGACGTTTTGATTCATTAAATTCCGGAACTTAGAACATTTTTCTCCAAACATCACTCATTGTAAAAATCGGATTAATCCAACTTTAGTATAGATTTAGAACTTGATTTAAAAAAATAGCTGCTATAAAAAAGACTCTCTGTAGAATGGGTAATCTCAACTACTCACTGTTTTATTTAATTAATAAAGGGATATCACCTGTGTGTTAAAATAAGACCAAATAGAGTGATTTTTGATTAGGAAACATTTACTATTTTCCACAAAAATTGATGTTTATTTTGGTAACTAGATGGATAAAAAACGTGGTCATTCTACTTGTGCTGGATACTGACTTCTCTATTATCTAAAAAATCAAATTTTTTTTAAATAGGTCTCTATTATCTGAAAAAATTGTTGACCATTTCGGTCTGCATCTTTTATCGTGCAGGAGTGCCGGACTTTTTCCGAGGTACTTGGATGACATCATACGGAGGGCCCTCGACTCGGCGGGATTGCCTTTGGTCCCCGAACCATCGGATCTTGACCGTGATGACGGGAAACGTCCTGACGGGATGACCCTTTTCTCTTTTGAGGGCGGAAAACGTCTCGTATGGGATATTTTCTGCTTCACACTTAACTTTGTGTGCTTTGAAGGCTAAATCTGCTGCTAAGAAGGCTGATTATTTAAAGCTGACAAAATATTCCGCCTTTTCGGATTAGTTTTTCGTGATTCCGATAGCGGTGGAGACGTCGGGTGCTCTTGGTCCAAAGTCAGAAAACTTCAGCACAATAAGTCAGATTCCTGAACAGCTTTTTTCATTTAGTTCTATTTCTAGCAGCAAGCAACGTCATGATATGCTAGAGTCATGGTTTTCTTCCACAACCCAAGGAGTCAGTTCGGCTTGGTGTTTGATTAAGGCTGGGAATTAAGATTTTTTGCATTTATCGTTGCCGTTGTGGGAGGTATTTTTTATGCACGGTTCCAACGGTCGTGTATAAGTGCCGGCAAAATTCTTTGTCCCTAAATCAAGTTGTCCAATAGGCTCTCTGCTTTGTTGATTTCTCGTCGATACTGCAACCCATTAGGGTCAACAGGTGCGACCGAAAACGCCTGGTTGGAATGAGCATGTACATTTTGATGAAAGCAAGCCTCTCTTCTGGGACTTTACATGCTCCTAGATTTTTTATAAATCAAATATGATTTATATAATATATTAATTCAGACAAAATAATAATTTTAGTCTGGCTGGCCTATAATATTGAAAGATATAAATTTATGTAAATTATTCATCAGTTATGTTATTCGCGTTATATTTGTTCGTGTTTTCTACCTGTGCTGATTTACACAGTGATCTAGATGAAAAACACTCAAATAATATTGAATTCTATCTCCCGGAGACTGGTATATAAATGTTAAAATAAAATTACACTGCTTGACTTTACGTATTTATTAGGTCACAAAAATTCAGATGCCCTTTTTGAAGAAATGAATAATTTATTAATTCAAAAAGCTATAGTAAGTCAGTCTTATTTTATTTTAAAAGTTGGAAAAAGTATTGGAATTGTCTTTTGATGATTTTATGAACTATGTTCAAAAAGGCGAAATGATTTGGGTTATCTATTTCTGGGACAGGAATTCGGGACAAAATTGCACTTACATTAAAGACACATTGGAAACTGTGGCCGAAGATGTTAAACCCAAAATCGGAACAGTCGATGTTTCCCAGAACACCACGTATTTCAAACAATTTAAAGTTGACTTGTTTTGACTATCATGCATTTAGGGAACCATATCCCCAGCAATATTTTTATTCAAAAACGGAAAACACAAAAGATATAGAAAAACACTTTTTAAGGACAGACCGAATCCATTGATCCAATGGATAAAACGCCAAATTTAATAAAGGCTAAACTAACATATTTTAATATGGGGATTTTTTTCTTTGGTTAATAAATCGAGTTTAACATTAACGTTATTTTTAATTTGAATGACAACTGCGAATACTCTGTTTTAAAGACACAATTATATTCATTTAATAGGGAATAATTATCCTTTAACAAAGGAACTGTCATAAACGTTAAATTCTCAAACCATCGTTTATTTTGATAAAAAAGTAGCTTGCAATTGATTATTGATTGGCATTTAGAAAACGATTTCATAAGCAACAAAGCACAAGACTATATTCACGTGTAAGTCGTGACTTGTCGACAAAATAGGATTTTGGGTTAATAAAAGAGGTTGAAATGACCTACATCAAATAAGTCAGTAAATTGAATTTATTCATTTTCAATCAGCTTCTTTTCTCAGTTAATGTCTCGATACAGAATCCAGGGAATCGCCGGTTAGAACGACAAGACAAATTGAAAACTAACCAGATATGTTAATAGGAGTGTTAGTTCAGAGAGTGAGATCACATAACAAACACATTGGTAGGTTTAGAGTAGTTGGTGGGGATGATTGACCTATCCAGTTAACACCACGCTGACTTGTTTATGTTCTGATTTAAAACAGACGGCATTCTGACAGATTTTGACCCCGCGTTAGGGAAGAATACATTACTATTCCGTACGGGCTTGTTTCCGGTCTTGACAGGATCAGGCATGTGAGGAGGAAAGACAGAGAACGTGCCTGCCTTCATTCCCCGTCCTTCCTTTAAACGCACATATTACTTTTTTGGCTGGTGAAGAGTATTTGAAGACCTGGTCAATTTTGGGGGACTTTTCTTCCTATAGAGGGGACCCTGTATGGTGGAGGCGAAGGGGTTGGGGTCGAAGTAGGGGTGTGAACGAGCCTCAACTTTGAAGACATTCCCTTTGACTAGTTTTTTATGCTCCTGAGAATCTTTCTATTTATCAAGAACGGGGAATGACCAATTTCTGTTGTTTGTAGTTCTCATAGGGTTCGGGGGAAGACTTTGGGTAGGGATTGAAACACACATTGGCATATCTAAGACATGACGGTGACCATGACCCATAGCCGGTCCCCTTCTTTATATTATTAGTCAAAAAATTCTTTTCTTTGGTTTTGTGCTTTTTCTTTCATTGTACTGAGGACTGAAGTATTGCACTCTTCCTCCAAATGAGCCCAAATAGCTCCCCGTGCTTGCTCTTTCTATTAGAATCAGTCGTTTCTACAGCTTTTTTCCTGTCCCAGAGTCCAGAAAGGGTTTGCCGACTTGTAGTTTGAGTCCCTCATTTCGGAGTATCCTCCGTCTTTTGATTCCGTCTGAGTAAGACTCGCCCTCAAACACGCGGTCAAATTTATTGGAGAAATATCCGTCGAGTTGTCCACACCGACTCTTTGCGAACGGTACAGTGAATTGTCTCCCTTTGTAGGCAGAGTTGTTGAACTCCACTACGGCTATTGACTCTCAAATACATTTTTTGGGGACGTAAGGGTCCCCTATTGTAGTGTAACCACTTTCCTTAAAAATGCCAAGCTTTTCCAAGTCGTTTTTCATTGTAGCTTAGAAACAAATTTTTAATTTGAAGGTAATCGGTGAATATATTTATTATTTTGTGGTATTATGAGTAATTTTCAACATGTCGTTAAACTGCATTTTTTAATTTGTCAACTAAGAAGGGATTCTGTATCGGGAAATAATCACGACCAGCCCCGACGACACAACACGCACAATTCGACAATAATTATCACTCAACCACGCCAGTCGTAACTTTTAAATCTCTATTTATGAATGCAATTAGCTACCGGGAAGGGCGCCATCGTACAGTGAAAGAACTTGCAGAGACATTGAAGGGGTGGGCTGTGGTCACGAGTAAATAGGGAAGTCTTTGCATGTCATTCTAACTGCCTTTTGTGGGCCACAGGAGTTATATGTCACAAGTATTGTTGATTGTTTTTTTATAGAACTGACTGGTCAGTGAGTGGTGTTGAGGACACTCTGGGCATCGGGAATCTGTTCTGTGTAGTCAGGTTGGTTGTCATCGCTTTTTCCACTATCCATGTTTCACAACAGTGGAGACGAACATGGGGTATATTTTCCACTTAAATGTGAGCGAGATAACGTGCATGTGGAGTCTGTGAGTTAATCTTGTCTTATATTCTCAGAATGCGAGTTCCTGACCAGTCTGGTGGGTATAGTTGTATAGTCGTTACTTTCACTAAAATTCTACCGAGGGGGCATTAAAGGAGGAATTGTGTTATTTTCCGTTTTGTACTGTTCTAGAATATTGTCCAGATTTGCTACTTTCCAGTTCAGACAAACATTACAGATCTCCCAGACAGGTCTTCCACTCCACTGAATAAAAAACCAGAACTGCAGTCTCAACCAAACCAGACCAAAGTAATTGTAATAAACAAGAGATACGAATATATCATATACTGATTACGTAATAAGGAGAATGTGTGGTTCGATTGGAAGGGGGTTGAGGGGTCGATGGTGGTGTGTTATCAGTGGGGGCAGACATTCCACTTTTACTGCGTGGACAGAGGGAATGTCGTCGAATGGAGTTGTCTAGACTGCACTGTATGCTTGATGTGTAATACTGCTGAGAATAAATCGGGCTTTCTGATGTGTGATGACTTCATTAAGACACCACAATTGTTTTCTTCTCCCTCCACTCCACTCTGTCCCTTCTGGAGTGTAGAAATTTCGTTTTTGAGGTCGTTCTGTGTACTGTAACTCAATGGAAGCTTATTATGTCGCGAGCCGAGCGCGCGAGCAAGCCAAGCAAGTCGACACCTGTCATCCATATAATTTCCTGAGACCTGTACTCAATAATGAGGAAGTTGATTTTCAAAAAACATAAAAAGTATCGACTCAAAAAGAAAACAGAAAATTCCTAATTAAAAAGGGAAACAATTCGAATTCAACTAAATTTGAATTCAACTACAATATCTTAGAAATGTAAACGTCCTAGAAAATGTAAACACCTTAGAAGAGATGAAAATAATTGCACGTGAGATTTATGAAGCCAATCATTGTATACATAATGCTTTGGAAGCCTTATGTAGGCAAAGATTTTCATATTGAGGCGACAGATCATTTGCTAAGTTGTTAAAAATGCAATATCTGCAAATTTTCAATTTCAGTAAAACAATATGATGATTAGGGCAATTTTTTGCCTAAAATGCCTTTTTGCACCAAAAGGTCTATTTATTTAAATAATTAATTTAAGCTATAATTTAATTAAAATAGATTTATCTACAACGAGTTATAAATGCCTTAAATGCTTAAAAAATTGTTAAGGTCCTAAAAAATTTTTTAAGGTCCTAAAAATTTTTTTAAGGTCTTAAAAATTTTTAAAATAAATTATTTTTAAATGTTACAAAAAAATATTTTAAAAATAACAAATTAGGCACGCTATAAATTACTTTTTGTGTTCAAATGCCACGTGTACGTTCTACAATAAAGTCTAAAGCTCTAAAAGCCTATGAAACTTACGTAAAAGAATTCACAGTGATTAAAGGCAGTCTATATTGTAAAATATGTATGATCTACGTCAATGCATCAAAAAAATATTATATTGATCAGCATAGACAATCTACAAAACATCTAAAGCTTTTGAGTAATTTAAAATTATTTTTTTTAGATAACAATGAAGGATTCCAACAATCCTTAGATTCCCTATTCAACGGTCAAACCGAAACGGAAGACTTTCAGAGTATGCCGATGGAAGTTGCCAAAGCCTTTTCTGAAGCAAACATTCCTCTTCATAAGCTCAATAATCCAAGCTTAAAGGGATTGTTTGAAAAATTGAATATTTCGCTTCCTTCCCAGTCAGCCTGTCGCAATTGTATTCCTGCAATCAGTGAACAAAAATTATCCAAGTATAAAAGTGATCTAAGGTTAACAAATGATTAATTTTTAGATCTCAAAAGATTTTTATGGTTGTTGACGAGGGTGACGTAAATGGACAGAAGTTTGTAGTTGTTCTCATTGGGAATATCGCTTATCCAGAGAAGACCTATTTAATTTCGTGTGAACCTTTATATGAATCTGTAACTGCTAACACAATTCTTCAGATTATCGATGAAGAGATTAAAAAATTCGAGATTATACGCAATAATTTTCTTCTTTTTCTTTCTGATGCAGCCCCGTATATGATTTTGGGTAGTTTGTTGAATTATTTTTAGCCGGAAAAACATTGAAAATGCTTTATCCTAGGATGTTCCATGTAACATGTGTTGCACATTTGTTACATAATTGCTGTCTCAGAGTAAAGGCGTATTATTCGGACGTTGATAATCTTATTGCGACTATAAAGACATCAATAGTGAAAAACAAAACTAGAAAAAAATGTTTTCTACAATTGGTTATCCGCCCGACGTCATCATAACTAGATGGGGTAGTTGGCTGCAAGCAGCATACTATTATGCAAATAATTTTGTATCAATTGCTGAAATTGTGGAGAATTTCAAAGACGACGGAATATTAGTTAAAAAAGTAAAACAAGCAATTGAATCGCCAACCTTAAGAAAAAGTCTAATGGAAATAAATGAAAATTATCAGATACTTAATCAAATATTGAAAAAAATGGAATCCACAAGTTATACAATAAATGATGCACATTCAGATCTTTGTTTGTTAAAATTTCCGTCTGATAATGCAGAAATAAATGAATACATACAAAAAAGATTACACAAAAATGACATAGAATCAATTATAGAAATGGAGAAAAGTAATATCTCCCCTGAAGAATATGGACTAATAAGAAAATGTCAGTGTACATCATCAACCGTTGAAAGAGCATTTTCTATGCTTAAAAAATTAATTACTAAAGATAGAGGTTTCAATGCGGAAAATGTCAAAAATTATTTAATACCTTACTATAACAAATAATTTTTTACGACTTTTTGATTTAATACCTTATTAAAATGTGCCTAAAAATGTAGAATAAAGTCCTAAAAATTAAAAATAAAGTCCTAAAATGCCTATTTTTAAGGTCCTAAAAATAAATTTTAAGTGCCTGAAAAAAATTGCCCTAATGATGATTCAACTCATATTGTTGCTGATTCGCCTAATATAATAAAAGGTTTCAAGTAGATTTAATTGATCTTAAACGATATAAAATTAGCTTATTTGTAAATTTAAAAATGAAAACAACGATTTTTCTTAGTTAATGTCTGTAATAGACGTATATTCGAAATATGCGTTTACAAGGAATCTTAAAAATAAAAGTGTAGTAAAGGTGGCGACTAATCTAAATGATATTCTTATGGATTTTGGTTCCAGCAAGTTTCTTCTATCAGACAACGGAACAGAATTCTGAACTTCAATACACTCCCGAAACTAACAATAAATGTTTTTAGTTCAACTAAAGATAAATTCGAATTCAACTAAAATAAATTCTCCGTATTATGAGAATAAACAGGAAGATGGGAATGCATGTGTCAAAATATGAATCAATCATAGGAGATATAGTATTTATTACAGTCAAAACCCATATACTTGCTGCAATGTGCCTGCAAAAGAAGGGGAATTGTTTTTGAAGTGTTGGGACTGTGCTTGGTCGGGTGATGGGCGAGTGATGACTAGAGCGATAATATAGAGAATCAAGTGGAGGCAGAAGTGATGATTAGTCTGGGCTACACCTGTCCCACTTGTCGAGAGATGCCGACTGATGAACTGAAATATGAAATATGTCTAACGGAGAAGGGACATGACTATTTCTGCAATAATTATTCGACTTGAAAAGCAAAATGTGATCACAAGGAGGACATTCAGGCCGTGGGTGGCTATGTAGTTTGCACACGAATAGAGGGTTAGTGAATGTCATCATTGTAGGGCAGGAGGAGCAGCAAGAAGATATTGTTGGATAAAGCATATCCTCCACATATTCGAGTATTGTGGTTGGTGGCATTGCAAGAATGGTTTCTTGGGCATAGCTGACACGACTGAGAATCACCCGTCTTCCCAGTCTGTCACAACTCGGCAAATGAAGAACCATCACCCCCATTCCTTAGTTGTCGACACTACCCAGAGAGGAACGAAATAGATATATTTGCGAGTCGGCTGATGTCTAGTGCACAATGTCTGGAAAACGCTTAAATTCACTCTTGCGATTATCTATCGTCACTTTAATGTCAGGGGAATCTCCAATACACATAAATAAAAACAATTGTGCCAAGATTTTGAGAGATACAATGTATCAATCGGATGTAATCAAGAGTCAAAGGTCTTGGAATGAGCTGATGAATTACATGGAAACTACCATCTAATCCTACTTCCCAGGATATCGAAGCACTATGGGCAGAAATTCGCTGTCCATAAGACTCTAGACTCTGCCTGATCTGCCTTGACTGTATTCCGTTCGTACATTCCGGGGACTAAGGAGAAGAGAGTGAACTGTCCTCGATATCCCCGCCCTATCGAGCCACTCCCGAGTCCCCCCAGAGGGCAGCCTGCGCTGAGAGTGCTGTCTTACCGTAAATTGGTTTCAGAGGGACGGGCTTGAAAATGTTCATTATTGGCCTCCTTCCGTGAAAGGTTTCGGAAATAGTCTGGAATAATGTCCTGGAGTATATTTATAACACTTGCCTTATTCCAATCCAAAAAAACTTGATTACTTGTGCCCAGGTGGGGGGTTGTGATGGTTTGAAGGGGGAATTAAAGGTCTGACTCCGAGGAATTCTCCACCCAAAACTGGGAATGTCATTGTTTTGGGCAATTTGGTAATACAAATCAGTACTTGCATTCGTAAGAACACTCATTCGATATTTTTATTATTTTTCAAATTTAGGTTTTTTTTAAATTAATTTAATAATATATTTTACATAAAGTTTGTTAATAAATTAATATTTCCATAACATATATTAAATAAATTATTTATACCCAACTTGTTGGTGCCTTCTTGTGATAAATTTAGACCAATGGACGATGCTGAAATTCAAGACTGGGCGTTCGACTGGTGTCAATACAAAATTATACTCAATTCCATATTTTTTACAATTGTCGAGTCTTCTCCAGACAATCCACCACTCTAATATCTCAGAGACTCAAAAGAGTACACCGAATTCTGGAAATTTCTGGAAAAATGCTGCAGATTTCGCTCACATCGAACAGAAGCCTCCAAAGGTAACCAAAACTCACCACGCAGGTCCCGCAGTATTTGATGGAGAGTGGATACAACAAAATTGCGTGCACACAACCCCGGAGAATTGCCTGTGTTTCTCTAAGCAAGCGAGTGGCTTTTGAGACATTCAACCAACATGGAACAAGCATAGGCTTTCAGGTCAGATTTGAACGAAACAATTCAAAAGCGACCAAAATATTGTTCATAACAGAAGGATTATATAATCGACGAGGCAGTCATTTCAGACTAAATCGCTCTTCTGGCCTTCCGATGTTGCCAGACTGAGGAGGATACTCAGCGAGACAGGGAGTACTGCTCTATTCGTGAACTGCCGAACACTCAAAACCCAGCAAATCAAATTTATTTGCCAAAATTTGTTTACGATCGGTGTCCTTGATTTACGCTATTTAATCAGATGGGCCATCATTGAGCATAAAAATGTATCAAAAATGTCAAAAAACTCGTGAAAAGGAATAAGAATGTGCAGACCAGTAGAGCGGCCTTAAAATTGCTGAATATTTACATGATTGGCTACACAAATGCAGGCACCCTATCTTCACATTTACCCAAATCGAAGTGGCAAACAAGTTTGAATCTCAAAACATTGAGTTAAGGTGTCCAAAAAGAGTTGATTAAGTTTAGGTAGATAAGAATCAGGTTTAAATTCATTAATATTTAATAATTACGATTTAACACTCTAAACAAACCGGAAAGGACGTCGTTTAATAAAAGACGTAAATTTGCAAAAATTGTTGTAATTTACGTTTCCACTAACAATATAAATACATGTTTTGCGTTCCGCGGATGATAAATACTACTTTGAAATGAAGACTTGTTTGTATCAATTTCTCATTGA
The DNA here is from genome assembly GCF_006345805.1 of Octopus sinensis. Taxonomy (NCBI): domain Eukaryota; kingdom Metazoa; phylum Mollusca; class Cephalopoda; order Octopoda; family Octopodidae; genus Octopus; species Octopus sinensis. The sequence goes on from NW_021836178.1 coordinate 157,838, forward strand.
AAATTTAAACAAGAAGTGCCCTTATCTTTCGTGGATTGGGATGTCGAATTCGTTTATCATTACAAATCCAACTGAACTTGCAAGAATGTATGGGAGTTAAAAGACAAACCGAGGATCTTAAAAAGAGAAAAAGGGCAGAAAAATACTTGCGCTTTTTATGAACAAATTTGGACAAAAGATGTCCTTTGGAAATCTTATGAGGAATATACACCTACTTACTGCTGCTAGAATGCATATGAGCCCCCTTTAAATTATGACGACCTCATACAATCTTATTTTTGAGAATATGAGGCTTCACAATCGGAAAATCAAAACAACTTTCCGCAGTCGAGTTATGAAGAACGCCTCTTTCCTCAATATTACGATGATCTGTCAAACTATAACTTCTTTTGTTGAAAATCATTAAATAATATATATATTAATTGTTATATTTATACACAAAAGCAAATATTATATCACATGCCCCATGCGTTGCCATGCCTGACGCGATTCCATAGCATTAAATTTTTAATATTTTAATTACAAATATTTAGATGATTGAAATATTTATTTACTTAATTAATAAAAATTTTTTAATGGTTAACTATTATCATTAAAAAACAATAAATTAAGCATGCTGTTTAATATCTCGTTTGTTTGTTAAGATTATTGATGATGAATACATTTTGAATGTTGTACCTATTGCTGTTAAATCAAAACAACAAAGACATCGACTCAGCAAAAAAGCTGGAAATTTTTGTATGATTTCTGGAAAGTTGTATCTTTCAAGCAAAGATAAAAGTCCGAAGCTTGTAATTACTTTGGATAATGAAGAGGAAATGGCTTTCCATTGCAAGAATATTCACAATATCACTCACTGCGGGCAGAATGATTTAGAATAGCACTGCCATGACAATTTCTTTACAATTAAAAGAAATGTTGTTAGAAAAGTCGTTTCGGAATGTCAAATTTGTTTGTTTTCAACTCCTCTGAAGGTATATGATGAGGAAAATCATATAACTGCATGTATTCCTAATGAAAGATTTCAGGTGGATTTAATTGACTTAAAAATATAATTCATTTGTTTATTGTAGGTTTAAACTTTAAACACTTAAATGATTCATTTTTCTGGATATTGGTTGTCATCGACGTTTTTTTGAAATTTGTGTTTACACGAAATCTTGTTAATAAAAGTGGACATGAAGTGTCCAATAATTTTCTTCAAATTTTTTTACAATTTGGTAATTGTCATATTTTGCAGTCTGACAATGGGACTGAATTTAAAAGTTCACATATTCATGCAAAAGATTCAAGATTAAACAACTCCACAGCAGATCATATAAACCCAGAAGCCAAGGAATTTTGGAAAGGTTTAATCAAACCTTAACAAGCTCCTTATCGAAAATGATGAAGGGGATAAAAATAGGACAAATCACATAAGTGAAGCTGTCTATTTTTATAATCTTACTGTACATTCATCAACTGGTATCTATTTTATTTTTTATTCTCAAGGAAGTCTCTTTTTATGAAATACAGATGAATTAAGGGTCTAATACTGCAATTCCGGATGCCATGGATGCAGAGAATCTCGATGAAGATGAAAAATGTGATGAAAAACAATAAGACTTTGATTTTAATTTTGAAATAATTAATTTAAAAATTTATTTAACATTTTAAACTTGAGATCTATAATGATTTTAAAATAAAAACTGGATAGAGTTTGAGTTTTTTATAAAAGATCTATAGATGATTTTGGAACTAAAAACTGAATAGAGTTTGAGCTATTTATAAAAGATGACCTTCTGGTAGCAAATAGTCGTGTTGTATTTATAGACAGCATTTTTCAAAATATCAATCCAATTATTGTATTCGGACTGAAATATGGTTTTTGCTAACCAACGATTTAGCGTTTGATTATATCGTTCTACCTGCTCTCGTGATTGAGGGTGTCTTGGTCTTTCATGAATCGTCTTTATCCCCCAATCACGTAATAAAAATGAAACTTCGAGTTACAAAACTCTTTTCTACTCCTTCACGGAATCTCCATTGTACGGACGAAAGCAGATTTTGTGATTCTACATAACAAGAAAGTTTGTTAAAGACAATCTTTTCCATAGTTTTGGAGAAAGCACAAATCAGACTAATCGGCCGATAGTTCATTGTAGCAGTTTCGATTTAACAAGTTTCGGTATCATTCGAACGATCGTACATGTCGATGTTCAGCTTCCTTTAAACATCATAGTCAGTGCTTGCATCAGACGCCTTCTTTAACAATATCTGAGGAATGTAATCAAAACCAGGTGATTTGTTAATCAACCCGGTTTTCCAAAGTACCTTTCAATTTGAGCAAGTTAACAAGTTTCGGATTCAATTGATAATGATCTCTGTTGCTATCGCAAAATTGATTTCTGTGTCAATTTCTTTAGCAATTCCGTATAAAAACCTTGGTCCAATAACGACAACTCCTGTTTTAGAGGGGACACGTGTTGTTGCAAGGGTCGAAAATTGAGAGACTGGGGTTGTTTGCAGGACATTACATGTAGAAGAGGACAGTGATTGTGGACTATATCGGCAGATCATTCGGAATGAGGTGGCCCACTAAAAGAGAAGGCCTACAAGGCGAATGATTCGTCAACTGTAGAATCCTGGAATATACATGTTTCGGTGGAGTGACTAACAAGTGATTGATACCTCGTTTTGTGGAGGACTGGCTTGGTATCCCAACCACTCCTGTCGCCCAAATTGTTCGACCAAACTGATTCAGCTAAGCAAAGGATCGGCAGAGGGACGAGATTACGTACGACTAAATGTTTAATAATGGCCTAATAAGATTCCATGCATGTACATGGCCGCCAATTGTAGAAAGTAGATGTTTTAATATATAATAAAAAATTGTTATAATTACTGCACGTGTGGGCGATGTTGGAGCAAATATTTTACAAAAAGAGAACTATTAGAGAAAAGCCAATGTATAGACGTGTATAAGCACTGCAGCCTTCCCCAGCCAGACACACCCAACAAATTAATATGCAGTGCCCTTCCCTACGTCAACAACATTCCCCACCTCGGCAACATCGTGGGGTGTGTCCTCAGTGCTGACATATACGCAAGGTAGACCAAAATCCACATCCCAGATATTGCCGCATGAGTGACTACCCCACTCTCTTTATTTGTGGCACAGACGAGTACGGAACAGCCACCGAGACCAAGGCTCGTCAGGAAGGACTCTCCCCCTCCCAAATATGTGAAAAATACCACAAACTCCACTCAGAAGTGTACGACTGGATTGACATTAGTTTTGACATTTTCGGAAGGACAACCACTCCCTTGCAAACAGAGTACAGTGCTTTTATCCATTTTAGAATTACTCAACAAATATTCTCACAACTCAATCAGAATGGCTATATTCCTCCCAGTGGGTCGATCAACTGTACTGCACAACATGCAACATGTTCCTTGCTGATCGATATGTCGAGGGACAGTGTCCGAACTGTCAATATAATGACGCTCGAGGGGACCAATGTGATTTCTGTGGCCGACTAATCAAGGCCACTGAACTGATATCCCCCAAATGCAAGAATTGTAGTGCCAGTCCAATAATCCGCAGTTCTAATCACTTATTTCTAGATTTGTCCTCAGTTTGTCATTTTTCTAATTTTTAGTTACAACCACAACTAGAAGAGTGGATGGCCACCTCCAAAGGCTGTGGAGTGCCAACGCAGTCGCCATCTCGGCCGCCTGGATAAAGGAAGGACTCAAAAGTCGTTGTATAAGCCGAGACCTCACATGGGGGACTCCCATCCCCTTAGAAGGCTTCACAGACAAAGTTTTTTACGTTTGGTTTGACGCCCCAATCGGCTACATTTCGATCACAGCCAATTACTGTCCTGATTGGCAATTGTGGTGGAAGAATCCAGCACATGTCCAACTGACCAATTTCATGGCCAAAGATAACGTGCCTTTCCACTCGGTGGTCTTCCCTTCCTCCCTTCTGGGCACAGGAGAGGACTACACACTCGTGTCTCGCATTAGTGCCACTGAATATTTAAACTACGAGACCACCAAGTTTTCCAAGTCACGGGGAATCGGAGTTTTTGGCTTGGATATGAAAAATTCGGGGATTCCTTCCGATTATTGGAGATTCTACCTCCTCATCAATCGCCCCGAAGGACATGTTTTACCACTTTTGTAACATTAGGACTCCACATTCCACTGGGATGATATGTTGACGTGTATTAACAGTCATTTGGTCAACAATCTTGGCAATTTTATCAACCGGTCCCTAGTTTTGAACATGTGTAGGGCTATTGTGTTTTGCAACAAGTTCTTTGACTCGGTTGTGGGCAGTGTGGTGATCGCAGAGGAGATGGCTGAACTTTTAGCTCAGATTGGTCCTTTGGTGGAGAGTTATCACACTAATATGAACAATTGCAAGTATGTGTGTCTCTATTATCAGGTTTGTGGCTTCCATTTACGATGTCCTGTCCATTTCCCGTCTCGGCAATGCTTTTATCCAGTCACAACAGCCGTGGGTTAAAGTAAAGACCAGTTCAACCAAGTCGACTGATTGCCAATAATTGAGTAGGAGTGAGGCATATAACTGTACATCACTCATGTGCAATTTGGCCTGTTTGTTGGCTTATCTCATCTTTCCCTTCATTCCCCAGTCAGCAGCCAGTTTGGCTCGTCAACTCAACCTCCCCGATGATATTTCCACTTTGTGTGCCCCCACTCATTTCCGTCCTCTATTGAGAAAAGGACATCAACTTGGCGAGGCTGTTCCCTTATTCAGGCTGATCACGGCGGATGAGATCAGTAGGCTTAAAGATCTTCATGGTAGTTGATGTTTTCTTTTTAATTCTTATTTTTGTTTGTTAAAATCTGTCACTTGTTCTTAATGAGGCATTCATTCCTTTATACTCCATAACCGACAAGAGTAACATTGCGTTGGCTTATTCCACAATATTCATTATCAATGGAGCTGTAATAAATGTTAAAGCCTTTTAAATAGAATCTAAAAGAAAAGTCTGATGCTTCCAAAATAACCGTCAGCAGACCAATATTTATTAGAATTTGTAAAAACAAAATTTAGAACTTTCGAATTTTTATAGACGATGGGGATTTTGAAATTTGTCGAATATTAATGATTGTAATTTTCTTTCAAGATAACTACAGCATAAATTAAAGGTAATTTGTTTCTCAGACTTATTAAAACTAAAACAAATTTGAGCATTTTTTACAAATAATTTGGAAGGTGTGGTATTCGTTCAAATCCACAAAGCAATGGACAAAGTTTATGAAATGAATGTCAACTCTCTTCTCATTTTGCCTACCCTCTTCCTGTTCTTCAAGGCAATGTCCTCACTTTCTACTATAGCTAGACTGACCTACCCACTGCTTTAAGTTCGAGCATATCCAGCCACAGTTTCCTCAATGTGATAGCACGGTAAATTAGAACAACCGTTGAAAAAAAAATATTAATAAAATAAATGAAGAATTATTTTTTAAAATGAATTCTCCAATATTTAGAAACTTTTTCGAACAACTTTTTATCACATGACATCTTTTCCCATTTTCTCTTTATTGCCGAAGCTGAACGTTGATTCTCATGTAAAATTGTAGAAATGTGATCAAAATCCTTTCCATAAATCTTGACAGCATCCAACAATGTCGCTTCTTCTTTTATAGACCATAAAAGTCGATTTGACTTAATACAATCTGTGGAACTATTTACTGCAGAAAAATAATTAGTTTCCTTTTCCGATTCGAAATTAATTTTTAACAAATCTGGACTTTCTGAAGTTTATCGAATATTTCGGTCTTTTAAAATATCATAGCCATAATAACTGTTACTGAGAGCTACAATGTCCTCTAATTTACAATCTCCTTAAGATAATCAAAGTTAACTTACGGGGCTGATGCAAGTCGGCAATAAACCGTATCTTCATTAAGAGGAAGTTGTTTCTAGAATGTGATATAAGGATAAAAGAACCAGAAGGTCTGATTCAGTAAGCTAATTTGTCATATATTCAAAAACCTATTTAATTGATGTTTCAGAATTCTAACTGCCTCAAATTCCTTGTTGGAATCAGAATTTTGGCGTAATAATTTTAATATTTCCAAAATACACTTGGAGCCTGTGACATAATACGACAGTCTTGAAACTACAGAAACAATTATTTTCACAGTATTTAATTAGCAGCAGAGGATAAGATGGAATGGCAATTCCCACGCAAGATGAATATTGATATGCGTTGGAAAAGCCATGTCCGTTCCCGATGATCATTTCTCCTTCTGCTTCCCAGGTACCCCAGTTTAATAAGGAATTTTTTAGTTATTTGACAGATAGTTGTAAATGAGCGAATCTAAAAATTAAAATTGAAAAGCATCATGTAATAAGATATTTTGAAATGTCAATTACAATTTTATTTTTTATATGCCAATTCTATTAAATTATCTGTAAAAAATACAGAGAAATGTCTCAGTTACAAAAATAATTATTTAAAGAAAATTTTGGTACTTGTGAATCTACGGTTTTAAATAAAGTAATTATATTTTTTTATTTAGAGCCTTATTTTGTGATGCATGAGATGCGTCCGATTGGGTCTGAGTGAATTTTATGACAAGTGACGCCGTCATGACATCTCACCACATACAGATTCCAAACATGAATGGACTTTTGGATGCTTGTACCCCTGGCTGTTGAGACGTCAGGAATACAGGGGCCTTCTACTCGGACCCTACTCCAGCGGATTGAAAATTTAAAATAAAATTGTTTATGAACTAGCATTAAGCTAATAAAAAATTTCTTTTACTGTAATGTAAAGTAGATCTTTTAAACATTAATTTATTCACAGCATGTATCATTTTTAAATTATTACTCATCCTCATCGATCATCGATAACAGTCTACAGCACAAATTCTATTTTATTGTTATACCTACTTTATATAAACCCCAAATTGACAAAAGTAGAACAAAACCAATTTTCTAATTGACACTAAAAACTTATCTTTTTTCCAATCCTCCTTCTGACCTATAATTAGTAACTAAATAATAAAATCCTCTTCTATTTCAAAGTTACTTTTAACTTTTAAAAAAGGCCTAATTGAACCAATAACTCAATCCAAAACATATTTGATTAAAAAGTGACTAAAAGATGAATAAATAAAACAAACAACGTCAAATTGTTGCCCTACAATATGGACAGGATGATTGAGCAGTCGGACATGCAGACAACCATTTTTTCATGCAAGAATAATGAAACACGTGTCCACATTTAAATAGGCATACATTTGAAGTGGATTTATAATCTATAAGACAAATAGAACAAGAATTTTCATCCTCGTAGTTCACAAGTTGGCTAAAAATGATCTTCTTGATTTGATTTTGCGGGTCTTTTGTCATTTCTTTTGAACGAAATTTAAGAATAAAAAGTAAATTTTCCATGTGTCTTCGATCGACGGTCGAATAGTGGGACACTGCGTGATTTAGAAAGATTATTGGAGTATAAACGTAATAAACTGGATATGAATTCACATAAGGAGTGTAATGGGCGTGATATTAAACCTGACTCATAATCTCTATCGTTTTATTAAGAGTTTTGAGGGAACCTTGATAGATCGTAAAGAAATTGGGAGACATCATCGTTAGGAAGAGGAGTAAAAGGGTGAGAATTTAATTCAAAAATGGTAGATTCATTAAATAAGAGAATTTTCTGGTCGCTCATACTATTGAGTAAAATTCTGATTCTAGTTTTTAATTATGTTGTTTTTATCTTTCTATGATGGAAAAGGCCGGCAGTGAAAAGACAATCAGCGAAATGACTAGAATCATTATCGACTTTAAATTTGAAAATTATAAACCGTGGAACTAAATAAGAGCTACTCGACAAAATTATCTACAACTATATTTTTAAAGAAGATTGAAAGAAAGTTCCCAAAATAGTGGAATATGGTTTTGAAATTATTTTCGTCATGAGAGGACAGTCCGGAATAAGCCCAGTCAAATATGACAACAGTCCAGCCAGCAGAGAAAAGATGCCCACACAGTTAATTAATCTAAATCCCAAATTTGTCTATCATCAGAAAAAACTGGCGATCGGCATGTCTGAGTATTCTGGCCAAAAGTGAGAAAAAGAATTGCTTTGGAAGGTTGACTAATCAAATCAAAAATCCAAATCAAAATTTATTCCAAAGACCACCGTTAACCAAAGAAAAAAACTAACTAGGTGATCCCGACGAATTTGATCATTGCTCTCAGCTTCGCTCTGTGCTGCTCTCTTGAGCCCACACAAGATCGTTGAGGGCGGATCGTTTCTTTATAACATTGATGCCTTTTTGTATTCTTCTCAATGAGAGTTTCGAAAGAGATTGGTGGTTTGATAGCTTCACCTGTATACCATCTTTCGGTAAGTGTGAAAGCTCTTTTCTGGGTTGCGGAGATTTTACGGATGTTTGTATTCGAAATCAGTCAAGTAAGTTGTGATTTAGTTATCCAGAACTTCCCGTTTCTTCCTTAGCCGAGTCATTTGGTCTGGTAAGAATAATATTTTATAGTTGAAACATGAACTTACAATATAGATTAAGTATTTCTTTTTATATACAAATGACTGAATACATAAAATTATTTATATTCAAACAAATCAGAAATTTTTTTTTAATTAATTTTCTTAACATGTTCAAATCCACAAAGCAATGGACAAAGTTTATGAAATGAATGTCCGACAATTCGGGGGGTGTGAGTGGGGGGCAGTGAATGGGATATTCCCCGACGGGGGAGTGGACAGGGACTCGTTTCAGAGTGACGAAATTGACTGGAGTCACGTCCAGTCTTTCTGCTCTTTTTATATTGGAGGTGGATGGATAGTCTGATTGGTAGAATAAGACTGAATTGGGATTCTCGATAGTGAGGGGGATGTACGACAAAATATATCAGGAGATCGGACTCATGTTCCAAACTCCTGAGGCTCTTGTAAAGAAGGGGTATTTCCGGTCTTTGGGGTACATGCGGGGACTTAATATTTGGGCCATTCAGTCCTCTCTGGAGTCTGTCAGGGATGATTAGTTTATTTATTGGGCCTAATTTAGGTGTGGTATTCGTATCTAAAACAGCTTCGGAGTAGCTAAATACGTTTTTTTCAAATTTTACAATTTTTTCAGTAAAAATTTCAAAGACGGTAACATTTAAGTGTTTGTGGGTATCTTTCACCACATAAAGTTGTGTATTTCAAATTATGTTTTGACTTAAATCTCTAAAAACAATCTTTGTACGCTTTAAATTCACCAATTAAAGCTTCAAAGAAATCATTGTCGTATTTATTAAATAATTGACTTTAATCAGGGAACTCTTGAAAGACATCAAAAAGCATCAGCGCAAGTCACATTCATTCAGGAACCTTCCCTTGACAGTTGTTACATCTGGTTTAGTCTATCACCGCCGTCTACCCTCAAAGGCCGAGTGGGAAAACTTTTGACTTGTCACACATCGTGAATGCCAGTCAGAGTTATTAGTATTCTTGTCTATGCTTGTTTTCCACGTTGGAGCTGAAATACGCTGTGAAAACATCAAACGCCGCTTTAACCTCAATGACGTAAATATTGAATCAGAAGGTCTCAGTGAAAGCACACACAACTCAAAGTTGGCATACAAAACTGAGAAGCCGAACGTGTCCTTTATTTTTTGCGTTTTTTTTGTCATAGCTGAAAAGATCTGTTTCTCCTACAACGGTTGGTCTTACCGTGGAGCCAGAATACAAATAAATGTAATAAATATGTTTTACTTATATCATAAATAGTTTATTCCTACTGATTATTGTGATTTTGTCGAACAGATTTTGTAGTTATTCGTGCGTCATTATTAATATGGGAATAAAATATTTCATTCACCCAAACGGCACTAGTTTCTACCAGTGCAAGAAATGCCACGTCCCCTTCGCGAATCGCGAGGACATTCAGTCCCGCAGGTTCACGGGAGGCTCCGGGCAGGCCTACTTGTTCAAAAAAGTGGTCAACCTGCGATTTGGTGATGTACAGCCATGTCCTCAATGTCATATAGACTAAACACCAAGTCATGCTGACCGGCCCTCACTTGGTCCAGGACGCCTTCTGTCGCGGGTGCGGGACCAAGATTGGTTGGAGATATGAATTCGCCTTTGAGGAGACTCAGCGCTATAAGGAGGATTCGGTCATCCTTGAAAAGGCACTCATCGAGCACTGCAATGACCCTTTGGACGGAGGATTTCTTTCCTCTTCAAGCACGTCCAATGTTGCCAGTGTCACCTTATTGTAGATTTTACATTGATTTTTATTTTTGTTAATATTTTCAAATCAATTCGAGGGGAACTAATTGCTGGCCCATTGTAGTGATATAATATTGCTAAGAAACGACGAGGCGTATTGCATTTCAGTCACTCATACTGCTGTCCGGTTATGACAGACAAAGGTGATTCTTACTCAACTAATTCGATAACAACTCACTTATGTAATTCGAAAAATGGAAAGTTTTATATTAAGGCCATTTTAACGCTCTAACTCTGTGAGTCATACTAAGGGTTCGTTGTGGCTCAGACACTTCCTTATCGATGGTAACCCAATTCTTTTTTATTCAATCAGTAGAATTACAAGTTGGTAAATATAAGGCTATTTTGTTACCTAATTGTGTTAATGTGAAAAAACAATACAAAAGAATAAAATAACGTGACATCTTAAATTATAAAATCGTATTGTCAAAAAATTAACATCATTAATGAAAAAAGTCATAAAATCATTATTTATTGAAAATAGTAATCAATTTTATTTCCATATCCATAGTACAGTCGAACCCCGTCCCAACAAAAAGCCCGCCTTCGGGCACCGTCGCTTTTTGGGGCGATTTTATTTTTTAGTAAATTTTTCATCAATAATTTCCAAATTTGGAAATTATCAAAACCCCACTGGGCACTTTACTAATTTATTTTAATATTATTACATACTGATAGATTCCGACATTTTTTTATTTAATTTCGACATGATTAGTTTTTATTGTATCTTTTTGTTATTTACATACTGATAAAATAATTAAATTTAAAGCTGCGTGATTTAATGCGTCAGGTGACACTTTCTAGGGAAGAATTGGAAATTATCAAAGAATTCAAGTCCAATGAAGAGGATTTGAGTGTCTTCGATAACAAGAGCAAGTTCCAGCGAATGCGGCTTAAGAGAATAGCCAGATCAATTGTCTTTAAGGATGAAATTACTTACATTCTCGTTGATGATGTTCTCAAGCGTTTCTTTTGTGTGGAGGACCATGAGCTAAAAATGAAATGCATTGAGGTTTATTGAAAAATTTCATTAGGCCGAGCACAATAAAAATCACTTTGGGAGGGACAGACTGTATAGCAAGCTAAGATGCAAGTATTATAATTTGAGAAGGATAGAGATTACAGAGACTATCGGTAGATGTACCCTTTGTCAAGTATGTTTCTTTATTTAAAATTAGTCAAAACGATTAGTGAGCACCAAACCAGAGATCAAACCCATCATTGCGAGCAGACCACGTGACCGATATATTGCAGACTTAGTCGATTTACGACGTTATTCATCGTTGAACGACTCATATTCATGGGTATTTATAATATTAATAAGTCGATAGGTATTACATGTGATAGATTCTTTTTTAAAATATGCCATGGTTGAGGTTATAAAAACGAAATCTGCCAATGAGGTTGCTTCTAGCTTACAGCGGATTATTTATTTTGTTGGACCATCATCCTGCATACTGATAACGGAAATGAATTTAAGAATTCCAAGATGGAAGAACTATGCGAGAAGTATAATATTTCGCACGTATTTGGAAGACCACGGGCTCCTTGGGTACAGGGACAAATAGAAAGGTGTTTTCTGCATTAATTAATTTTAGATTTAATAAGAGTGTAAAAGGTTGGATTTCCTCCACCAGTGAATCAAAAAATTGTTTTGGACGTTATGTCAATATTATCAAAGATATTGTCGAGGATTATAATTACACTATTCACTCGATGACAAGGCAGATACCTTACTTTCTGTTTATGGGAATCAAGAATTGCAATTTAGTTAGTGAAACACATCGAAAAGAGCTTATGGGGCATAACAGTGATGATACAGAAAAAGAGGATTTAGAAAATGACAGTGATGACGAACTTGAGAAAAAGAGAAAGGAAGCTTTCAAAAACATTGTCTCTTGCGGTATAAAAATGAATAAAAAAGAAAATGGAAAAACGATGAGGATAGGCCATCAGAAGGCGATCTTGTACTTCTACGTACAGATAATGACACCAATCGGCCAAGATATCCGTTATATGACGGAATTGATTCCAGCAAACACAAGATCATCAGTGTGAAAAACGATCAGTATTTTTTAGAAGGAGAAAATGGTGAGATTGTACCAAATGTACACATCTCAAGATTTAAAACAATTAAGAAATAACTTATTTAACTCTATAAAAATTTATTCAAAATTAAAATTTTCATTAACTTTTTAAGTATTAAAACTTTTTAAGTATTAAGGATTAGGGTTTAGATTAGGATTAGGGTTTAGATTAGGATTAGGGTTTAGATTAGGATTAGGGTTTAGATTAGGTTTGGAGATAAAAGTCAGTTTAGGGTGGAAACTAAGTTTTGGGCTAGACGCCAGGTATACGTTGGGATTAGAGTTAGGGGTTTTTTTAAGACAGGGGTGTCAAACATGCGGCCCTCAGTGTACTTTGCCAAACATAAGTGCGTGCGGTCTGATTTAATGGATATAAAATGCAAAAAATTATTTTTTATTTTTTTACATTTAATTAAATTTTTTAATTGTATTTTTAAATCGTGTTTGTTAATGTCACGTGCTTCTTCTGGAATAAAAAAGAAACGGTGCTTGAAAGATGAACGGAGAATGTTAAAAGATAAATGGGAACTTCTCTATTTTTGCACAATGGTTGATGGAAAAATATATTGTTTGATATGTAACAAGTTTATCGCTATACCGAAAGAATACAACCTAAAGGGGCATTATCAATCTAATCATTTATCATAAAATTATTTCGAAGGTATTAAGTTGCTTATTAACCAAGAAGGTCCAATACGTGTTTCAAAGCTAAATGAATTGCGAAAAATTTTATCTGCGTTAAAAAATCATTTCACAAAAATCATAATAGAAGTACTGCATTAGTCACTGCAAGCTATGAAATCAGCAGAATGCTTGCACTAAATGGAAAATCATATTGTGATGGTGATTTCATTAAGCAATGCCTTGTAAAAACAGCGAATATTATTTGTCCAGACGACGCCCACTTGTTCAAAGATATTTCATTAACAAGAAATACTGTTGCCGAACACATTAATGAAATGGCATTGAATTTGAAACACTAATTAAAGTCTGATTTGTTAAAATTCGAATATTTTTCAATTGCAATCGATGAAACAGTCGACGTCGTTGGAATTGCACGATTAGCAATCTTTTTTAGAGCCTGTGATTCAGATTTTAATATTTATAAAGAATTTCTCGAACTGGTACCAATGCACGATACTTACAAGTAAAGATATTTTTATAGAAATTATAAAACTACTACAAATTCTCTTTAAATATGGGTTTGATTTGAAGAAGATTGTATGTTTATGCACTGATGGTGCTTCGAATATGGTTTGACGACATGCTGCCGTTGCCGCTAAATTGCGAGCTGAAATAGAAAAGGTAAATCCCGGGTCATCATTTGCTCATTTTCATTATATTATTCATCAGCAATATTTGTGCTCAAAGATATTAATAATGGAAAATACCATTAGTTTGGTCACGAAAACAGTAAACTATATCAGAGGTCATCCCCTCAACCACCGGCAGTTTAGTAAACTGTTGACAGATATTAATAATCAGTTCAGCGACATTCCTTTTTATACTCCAGTCCTCTGGTTATTACTTCACAAATTTGTTAAAAGATTTTATTTGTTGAGATCGGAAATAATTTTATTTATGGAGATACAGAAAGCAGCAGAAAAGGCGAAGATATCTAAGTATTTGGAGATCGGAAAACTTTTCCGTTTTGTCCCAATCTCGATAGAGACGTCTGGTGTAGTGGGATCCAAAACCGCGGAATTTCTCAAGGAAATTGGGGCGATGCTGGCTAAACGAAGGAGGGACAGTCGCGAGGGGTATTGGCTTCGCCAACGTATCGGAATTGCAGTTCTTCGTGGCAACACGCACGCGATACTGGCTGCCGGAGCAATCAATTCATGAAATAGAACTTTATTGTTGGGTTGTGGGGAGGAGCAAACCACCTCCTCAATTCGATAATGAAGTCCTGAAAATGTTTTACAGTTCCATTTTTACTTTACTTAAGTTAAAAAAAAAAAATTTTATTTTATGGAGATGAAAGGGCAAAACACAGACGAAATGAAAAGCCAATCTTGGATCAGGAGTACTGTTGATGCACATAATGTAATGAATTTTTCTCAGTATGAAAAACAACTAGAATCGTTGTTAAAGGAATTTCAAGAAAGATTTAATGATTTTTGGTCTTTTGAACAACAATTTTTATTATTCGCATCACCATTCTCTTTTAATGTTTCCAATGCAGATAAAAGTTTACAAATGTAACTATTCGAAATCCAATCAGATTCTATACTTTAAGCTAAATATTTGGAGGTTGGAATACCTGCTTTCTTTTTATATCTTCCTGGAAAGTTTAAAAACTTTAAAAAGTTTGCAACAAGAATCATTGCTATGTTTGGTTCGACATATATGTGTGAACAGCTTTTTTCATTTATGAAAAGCACAAAAACTGCTTAAAGAACAGGACTAACTGATGAACATTTATTCTCTTTAATAAAAGTCGGTACTACACGAATAGCTCAGCCTGACATATCAAAAATTGTATCTAAAAAAAGATGTCAATCCTATGGAAGCAGCTCTCACCAAAATTAAGGGGCGATGATTGAATAATTTAGTTTCTCTTATTTTGGTTATTTATCATAATAAATATCAGAACTAATATTCCCTTAATGAGAAATTATTATAAATGCGGCCCTCGAAGCGAAATTGTTACAAAATGCGGCCCTCAAAGCGAAATGAGTTTGACACCCCTGTTTTAAGACATATTATTTTTGAACACTTGATACTTATCTTTTTGTAATGCATTCCAAGATTTCTATTGAAACAAAAATTAAAATTGCAAAGTGTCTACAAATTTCTTCTGAAAGAGAAGGTGCAAAAAAATTCAAGAACGAGCTGGCTTTTTCAGCGGATATCGTTCGCGATATTACGTGGAAATTGCCTGTCCATCCGCTCGGCGACTCATCTAATTTAGTTAACTTCTCTATTTTTTTGGACCTAATTTAAACATTTCATAATAAAAAAATTCAAGATAAGCTTAGATTTCAACTTGGAAAAGATTTAAGAAATAAGAAAAATTTGAAATTGACTGATTATTTCAAAAAAATGTTTTACAAAATAATGATTTATTAATTAATCAAAATCAAGTGAAAAAACAGAATAGAAATCTATCAAACTATAGAGCAAAAAGCACAACTTATTGTATTATCGCCACATAAACACTTTGGAAGATGTGAAAAGGTTCTTTGTTTGCAAAGTAAACCACAATTTAAACTTTTCTGAGACACTAAAAGTTTTTAACGAACTTTGAGGAATATCTAAAACTAAATCTAAACCGCTGGAGCTGCGGGGAAGGAGACTGACTCGTTCCTCAAAGAGGTCGGGCAGTCCATCGGGAGGAGGCTCAAGGACACGAGAGAGGGCCTCTGGTTCCGCCAGCGCATCGGCCTGGCCATTGTTCGGGGCAACGCACACTGCGTCCTTGCCGCTGGGACTTAACGATTTTCGTTGTCTTATTTTTTTATCTAAATCTTCTAATTATTATTATTTAAGCCAAACAAAATCACCGTCTTAACCATTAACTAACACGTTCAGGTGATTCCGACACTTCTCAACAGTCGAGCCATCTTTTCACGATGTTCAGACCGTGACCCCACACACTTTCTGTATGTACGGTGAATACAATTATTTAGCGCGCGTCATGTGGTTCACCTTTTCTGGTGGCGCCGGATACAGTCCTAAACGATATCTAAAGAGAACCATTTGCTCCCCGCCAACCAGAAGACTTCCCCCTGGATGGCATCTTCTCAACGTTGGCACTTACTATCGATTGTTGCTGTTGACCTCAGGTGACGTGGAACAGAATCCCGGCTTAAAGCTAACAATACAATGCCTAAATATTGACGGGATTCGAGGAAAGACGGCGGAACTTGACAGTTTTTTGGAGGAGAACCGAATAGATGTCTGTCTTCTCCAAGAGACGAAACTTTTGGAACGGATCCCTACTCCTCTTTTTACTGGATATGATGCACTACGATGTGACCGCAAGTCTGACCATGGCGGGGGTCTACTGACCCTTATAAAAAGAGGAATAAAATATTTTGAGAATCCCTTACCGTATGCAAGCCTAAGGAAGGACTCCAACTCCGAAATAATTGGAATCTCACTTATGACCTCCTACGGAAGACTACGGAAGACTATTCCTTATAAAAAAATGGACTCACAGCCAAGATTAAAATCAAAGCCATCCAAAAGGCCCCCGACGACTTATTTTCTTCCTGAAGAGGTGTCTGAAACAATCTCGAATCAGAAGAAAACAAACTCATGTGGACCGGATGGAATTCCACTTATTCTACTAAAACACTTGGGCCCTGTTTCAATAAATGCTTTAACCACGATCTATAACACGTCATTAATCACGAACTCTATACCGAACTTATGGAAACTATCAAAAATCCGGCCAATATTAAACTAGGGATGTAAATGTCGAATACGCGAAGGAAAGACTACAAAGAATACTGGACGACTTATATGGATGGCTATATGAAAACAGACTACAGTCCGACCTCTAAATGGGACACTAAGTGTCTCAAATCAGAGGTTTCCCCAAAAAAGAGGTTTTTCAAAAAGCTCAATAAATAAAGAAAAAGAACATTATTTTTTAAAATAATCAGTTAATTTTTCTCCATATTTATATTTATTTTTAATTCCTAACGACACTTTCTTTCTGAATTCATAAAAATCATGAAGAGAATCTGGAATCAAATCAAAGATGTTTGTCTCTAAGTTTTCCATCAAACTTAAAATTTGTCTTGAAAACATAAAAAATCAATTAGACAATTCAAATACAGTGCTGGTAGAAAAAAACCGGTTTTGCAGTTACTAACTTTTTTTGGCCGATAGCATTTATTTTTTTTAACTGAATTGAACTCTTTGTAGTTGATTAGATTTATAATTTTTTTTATTTATAAAAAATTCCATTAATCGTTTAAAATTCTGAAGATTTAAATTTTAGAGTGTGAATAAAAAACCGGTTTTCATTATTGAGTGATATTTTAGTAGTTGAATTTTTAGTTTTATAAGCAAATGTTAAATAAAATAATTAAAGGGAAGATTTTTGCTCTTTATGAGTCAAATTGGACGATAAAAGATATCGCAGATCATCTAAATACTCCAAAATCGACAATCAGAGATTTTCTTCGAAAATTCAAAAAATATGGAACTATTGATAGGATTCCTGGTTCTGGACGTCCTAAAAAGCTTCAAAAAACAGACGTTGAAATTTTATTGCATCTTGTTGAGTGCGATCCAAAAAAATCTTCTAACACGTTGAGGAATGAAATAAATTATTTAACCGGTAAGAGTGTCTGTAGAAAGAAAATTGGAACTTATTTAAATTCCAATTTTCTCTTCGGAAGAGTATGTCAATGTAAACCGTTGATTTCGAAGAACAACATAATAAAAAGATATGAATTGTCAAAAATTTTTATTCGGATGAACAATGACGCATGGAAAACTATTATTTTCTCTGATGAAGCATCTTTTGAGATTTTTCATACTAAAAAAGGCAATACAGTTATCGAAAAAAAAGTTCACGTTATGAATTGAGCCATATTACGCCGACAGTAAAATTTGGTGGAGGCAGTGTTATGGTTTGGGGCTGTATCTCCTATCAAGGAGTGGGCAATTTAGTTTTTGTTAATGGAACGCTCAATTCCGCTAAATATATAAATGTAATAACGAATAATTTGTTCGTTTCGGCGCGAAAAATGGGACTAAATCAGTTCATTTTCCAACAAGATTTGGCTCCCTGTCATCAATCTGCATTGACAACCAAGTTTTTTGAAGAAAATAAAGTTCCAATTTTTGATTGGGCTCCGCAATCTCCAGACATGAACCCAATGGAACATGTTTGGGGAATGATGAAGCAGAAGTATTCTTTAGATCCTACAAAAAATAAACTGGATCTGGAAGTCAAATTAACAAAAATTTGGAACGAATTGCCGTCTGAAAGTATTCAGAAGTTAATTGATAGTATGCCTAACAGGTCATACGAGCTATTTATTAATCGAGGATACCACACAACATATTAACTGTTGATTTTGTTAACTCTTTTTGTTAAAACCGGTTTTTTATTCACAAGCAAAAATTTAAATTTTTAAAATTTCCGCCGATTATTGAAATTTTTTAAAAGTAAAAAAGATTGTACATATAATCAACTTCAAACTCTTTATTTCATTTAGAAAATTAATAGCTATCCGCCAAAAAAAGTTAGTAACTGCAAAACCGGTTTTTTTCTACCAGCACTGTAATTATCCTTGAAATTTTTAATGATTCCAGCATCCAATGGTTGAAGTATTGGTGTCGTATTTTTTGGTAAAAATAAAAAATCAACGTTGCTAAATGTCGATATTTTGTGGCAAGCAGCGTTATCTAATAACATTAAGATTTTTCTTTTTTGAATAATCATTTTTTCATTAATTTTTTGAGCCAGGATATAAAAATGTCTCTTGTCATCCACGCATTTTTGGACGAAGAGTATAAAATTAGAGTATAGAATTTCGTAGAGTATAGAATTTCGGGAGAAAATTTTTTGAAACATCTAGGATTTCTATATTTTCCGATTATTAATGGTTCAAATTTTTCTCCAGTGTAACTACAGCATAGATGAAGAGTAACTTTATCTTTACTCCTTTTGAAGCCCCGTGCCGAATCACCAGTTTTTACGAATGATTTACGTGGAGTAAGTTTGATAAAAAGAGAAGTTTCGTCACAATTAAAAATGTTCTCCTTTCCATATTGTTCAACTTTGATATTTAATTCTGATAAAAAATTCAAAATTATCGCATGATCAGCAGATGCGGATTCGCCTGACAATGTTCGGAATTTTAACTCATGCCTCTGCTTGAATTTTTCTAACCATCCATTTGAAGCTTTAAACTTGTTTAAGCCCATTCTCGAAGAAACAGTTAGGGAAATTTTTTTTAAAAGAGTTCCAGAAACTGGAACATTCTGATCCCTTAGACGCTGAAAAATATCAAGGACTTTTTCATCAAATCCGTTTTTATTTTCACTTAATGATGAGGAAAGAAATCCTTTTTTGATAAATGGAAGAATATTCTTTTTTATACGAAAAATAGTTCCCTTGCTAGTATTGTACATTATGGATAATCTCCTCTCAGAATGTTCTTTCTTTAAAAGATGATCAGCAATCTTCAACTTAGTTTCATAATTCAAAGGCATTACACAAGAAATTTGAAATGAAATGTGTCTTAAAATATTTATTTTTTAAATTGGTATAATTAATTTTATTTAATAAAAAATCAATGCCCCAAATAGAGATGTTAAAATTAATTGATTTTTTATAATTTGGTTAAAAAAATTTATAATGCCCCAAAACAGAGTTTTCCCCAAAAAAGAGGTGCCCCACCCCTGGAGGTGCGCCCCAATTAGAGGTCGGACTGTACATGCATGTTCCGAAAAGTCAGCAGTCACTCTATTCACGAAAAATAGGAAGATGGGGACGAAAACTATTGATGTCACGTTGAACGGAATTCCAATACCACAAAAGAAAACACAGAAGATATTGGGAGTAACGCTTGATACTTTCCTCTGTTTTTCACCTCACGTAGAATCGATCGTATCAACCTGTATAAAGAAGATCAATTTTGTAAAAGCCTTCCTTTGGAACTGTGGGAGAACTTATCCGCCAGGGGTAGAGACCCTTTACAAGCAGTATATCGAGCCAACAATAGGCTATGCATGTGCTGCTTGGGGCTGTAACCTGGCGGCAACGAACCTGCTAAAAATCGAAAAAATCCAAGAAAGATCTATCAACCTACTGAAGGACCATACCGATAGGGAAATTGTCCATAGAACACTGGAGTCTCTTGTAGAGGCAAATGGGGGGGATCGTGGAAATGGACCACAAACCATTCACCGTACATACAGAAAGTGTGTGGGGTCACGGTCGGAACATCGTGAAAAGATGGCTCGACTGTTGAGAAGTGTCGGAATCACCTGAACGTGTTAGTTAATGGTTAAGACGGTGATTTTGTTTGGCTTAAATAATAATAATTTCTAATTCATTAATTTTTTCATTACTTTTTTGATCGTCGTATTTTTATTGTTTATAACATCATGCAAAATTTCTTTGTGCTTTTCAACTTCGTTAAATTTTAATTAATATTCTTTGTGATAAGTTATTAGGTGGGAGCTGTTCCGCAGCGACAATGTAAGACCACTTCCTCAG
Source organism: Octopus sinensis (assembly GCF_006345805.1). Lineage (NCBI taxonomy): Eukaryota > Metazoa > Mollusca > Cephalopoda > Octopoda > Octopodidae > Octopus > Octopus sinensis. The sequence goes on from NW_021836178.1 coordinate 178,393, forward strand.
TCGTCTTCCTACTAATTCAGTAATACCGTGCTTCCTTAATGGGAAAGTTTGCAGTGTAAGGCCCGTTTGGGGTCGATCGGCACCTTAACTAGACGTTTGGTTCATCCCACAGCGCCAGTCATGATTACCATAATTGGCCCACTTGGTACTCTAATTCTATATGTGCCTCCAATCAAGTGAGCCACATATCTCACGTGTTTAAAGTTTGAGAATAGTATGCACCCAATCTGAGCACAGATCTCTAATCATTCGCTTTAACATATGAAACTTTTTACGAACACCAGCTATCCTGAGAGAAATTTCGGAGAGAACCAGCTACTAGATGGCTCGATTAGTATTTCGCCCCTATTCCTGGGCGTTGGAGAGCTCATCACGCCATCCTAAGCCATAGGCTAGCCGGATGGCTCGTCTTCTTACTTTCTTAAGCGCGTCAACGTACTTCTCCCTGTCCTCGCAGAAGTGCCAAGCGTGCACGCCATAGGTTAACACGGGTAACACCATGGCGTTGAACACACAGAACCAGGCACCTCTCCTCAAGTGGAAAGCACGCAACGCGCTTAATCGCTGCATTGCACGCATTTTAGTACGTGCAATGTGATCATCGAACTTACCTGACTGCTTGAAGACCACGCCCAAGTAAGTCGTCCGATCAACTACAGCGATCGCTGACCCGTCCAGCGATAACCTAGGGATAAAATTAGTGTAACCCCTCGTCCTTTTACAGACTTTAAGGACACTGCACTTGTCCGCACACATCTTTAGACCCCTACTCCCACACCAGTTTACAAGTTCATCCACAGCAACCTGTAGCCTACGACACGCACACTCTGGTTTCATCGACTGATCCCAGAGGATAATGTCGTCTGCATAGATCACCATTCCAGTACGAGCATTGACTGGCATAGGCGCAGAGGCCATAAAGATATTAAACAGTGTGGGACTCAGCACAGAACCCTGAGGGACCCCGCGAAGGACTGTTGCGACTTTAGAAAGAACCCCCTGGTGTCGCACGACCTGACCGCGAGATTCGAGGAACCCCGACAGCCAGCGCCTTAGACACGGAGAAACCCCACACGTGGCGAGGGAACTCCGCAGGCCGTCGTGCCACACCGAGTCGAAGGCCTTTTCTATGTCAAGACTAACTAACATACCACACTCACTTTTCTGGAGGGCGTTCTTCATTTCGGAAGACACCTTCCACAAGCAGTCTCCACATGAACGACCCTCCCTGAAGCCCCATTGGAACTCCGGGAGGGCGTCAGCCACCATCAGCTCCTCCAGGAGCCTTTGGTGCATGATCCTTTCTAGGATTTTAGATATAGCGGGAAGCAAGGAAATGGGCCTATATCCCCCGGGGACATCATGAGGCTTCCCAGGTTTTCCAATGAGGATTACCTCAGCCACTTTCACCTGGAAGGAATCATCCCAAGTCGCAAGCTCCCGCTAAACAAAACCTGTAAGGCCGTGATCAACAACGGCGGGGCCTTTTTGAAGATGGACATAGGGATCCGATCTAGCCCCGCCGCGGTGTTCTTACTTCGGGAGATCGCTGCCAGGATCTCCCTTTCGGAAACTTCGCCTGCATCGACCCTTGATATGTCCAGCTGGCAGCGCTTGTATCCCCCTGATTATTTGTTATCACTGATAACATAAAATATTTTTTATGCTGCCTACAGAGGAATTCTTAAGTATTGTTTTGCCAATGTCTAAATTAGGTAGCATCCCTCAGTACTTAGTGTTCCCAATCGAAAAGAAATCGACACAAAAGACAAATGCCTGCTTGCAATCAGGTGGTTGATTTGTTGTGAGTTTCGCATTGAATGTGATGCACATCATCATGGAGATTGCCAGACATTTCCCAGACTCGTCCACCACTCGAGAAGGCAGGCGAGACAACACATCATTCAATGATGCCTCAGTAGGTCTATAACTGCAATCCCAGTTAGTTCCTTCGACGGAAAAGTCTTCATTCGGATATGGAAACTGTAAAAAATAAATAAATTTAGTTCCAATCGAGGTTTTCATTCAAAATGATTCATTTATTTTTAGACAGAAATCATTTAAAGTGCTTCAGCCCGAGGTCGGATTCAAGTCGAAAACCGATTGTATTTACTTTTCAACGCTGTAAATTCTTCAGCATTGATACTTGTAACAAAAATTAGTTCAAAAGGATATTTGTCTAATTAGTCAATAGATCTACTATTGACAAATGCACTATGAAAACCCAACTAATTCCAACCATAAAATATCCCAAAATAGAACATTAAGATAATTCTTAATAAGTTAATTAATCCTCGATAAGTTGCAAGTATGGTCCAGGGAAGTATCCCTTGTGCCCATCCTTCACGACCAAGCACCACTTGGTGTCGTCAAATGGCTCACACAACTTAACTACGTCTCCCTCCTCCAACGAAATCTTGCTCTCGTCCTCAGCCTGGAAATGTCACAAAACGACAACCTTATACGACTGAAGTACACGGTAACTATCTGCAGTCACTTCTTCAATAGGCAACTTAGGAATGTTAATATAAATATACATCATATTCGGCTTGGATTGCATGGTAGGCCTCGTCAAAGTCATCGTCAGAGGACACCACACTGTTGTAGTCCGGGATGAACTCGGGGACCTCCACATTGGGCTCGGAAATGACATCCAAGTCGGGGAGGATATCCGGCTCATTAGAAGAACACAATTTATCAATGACGACACCACACATGTCGATTTGATGCTAAAATGTAAAATAAAGTCATACTTTTGTGTTGATAATTGCTTCCTTGTCGTTTCCTGTTAGATTCTTACATTTTTGGAGGTGTCGGAGTCGTTGTTGGGCTTTGTCCATGGTCTCCTTCCAGATACTGAGAACTCGGTTGACACTTGTCTCGTCCATGTCCTCAATTGAGTAGAGTGGGTGGAGATTTAATCTCCGAGTGCTGGAACACACCGGAAAGGCGTTGAACATTTTTTTAGAAAAGTTATTTTCCTATGAAAGTGAGGAAAATATTGGGAAACCTCTTTTAGTTGTCCAATCAGACGTGCACATTCTTTAGTGCTGGAATCGTGAGCTTTTTTAATGGACTCCACTAAATATCGGACTTGATCGACGACTGGTTTGTCCTCCGTGATGTATTCCTATCACATTATTTCCTGGAAGTATACATTTATCAAATTTCCTAATTCTGATCCATGTAGCTCGATTAGACGATTTACAGCAATAAGATCGGAATTGTATTTTAATTTGTGTACATTCAATTTGATTTCAGACTCTTTTGATTTTACCCCTAACTACCCATCACTCCAAATAGTCTCACTTTTTTGAGCTCCTTTTCTCTTTTTTGATGCGCCAAAGACGCAGCAGCCACACTGTCTCTGCAGAGGTCGCAATTTGTTGACTAACCTGCTTATTTTTTGTTGCATTGATTTATTTTTTGCTTGTGCTTCCACCACTTCCTTGTGTTCTTTCAGGACTCGGCCGAGGAAATGGTCGACGTCCGCCTGACGCTTTTTTAGTGTACTCATGATCTATGTTAGTTTTCACTCCATTACTTTTTTTCTGCGTTCCACAACTTCTTTTGATGTTTTTTTGAGTTGGCTTTGGTGCATCATTATGATTTCTGTCAAGTTCTGTGAGTTTTCGATCTCCTTTCGGAAGGATCTCAAAGTCCACATTAAGTTGGTCTCCAAATATCTTTGATTAGAATTTGAGGTTCGCACCTTTTTTCGTCATTGGAAAATTTTTGGGCAAAGGACTTTGTGATTTCGGAGATTTCCTAGTCGTGATGGTTTTGGCTTACCTCGTTGTAGTTTTTGTATGCAGAGATATATTTGGCGATATAATCTCTAAGGAGTAATAAAAAATACAAAAATGGAAATATTTAAATACTAATTTAGCTATTTTTATGTTTGGGAGTTATAAGAGTACCTGAAGTAATCTGTGAGCTCGACTGAGCGATTTGTTTCTCCGTTTAAAACTTTGACTTGAGAAGCAAAAATTTTTTTTATTGCTGTGTTTTTCGACATTAGTATACGATATTTGCTGAAAAGTAAATTCAAATTCGAATTTAATTTTATTTATTATTATATTAAGTTAATTTTAAATAAATTATTAAATATATATTAAAAATTTTAAAATTCATTTTCTATTATTAAAATAACTTTTAAAATATTTTTAAATAAATAAGTATGTCATGATGCACCAAAAATACTACTAAATTAGGAGAAAAAATGAAAAAAGGTACTTTTCTATTTCATGAATCACGAAAATAGTTGCACGATTGCGTCTAACAATTCGTCGAATGCGTTGTCCAAATGGCTCACTTGCCTTCTCCATAAAAATTCTACAAATTAAATCAGAATATTTAATACCTGCAAAGTATTCACCCATATAATGGCGTGCGGTTCCTCTTTGTCTCTTATTGCGCCATTTTGCGTTCCCCCACATTCTATATTTTTGTATACAATTTTTGCTACACGAACCTCTCAACAGTCTGGGTATGTGCACCGGTCTCCGGGTCTACAAAATTCCGTCTGCAAATTTATAAATGAATTATAATAAACTTGTGATTAACTGTAAGGTGCATATAAGCAAGAGCATTTAGATCTGGGGTTGAATAACCTATTAACAAGAATAAAGTAATTACAATTACCCTTCCATTTGTCAGAGTGTATCACTGAACCCGGTGCGATATTTCGCTGTATCGCTGCGGTTAACGTTCTTTTGGAGCGATCTGGTACCATCTCCAGGAAACAGTCTTTTGTTCCACGACAGATTCCCCCAAACACCCATTGTTGAGGGAGAATCCGTCCCGCATTATTTTTTCTTTTCGAAAACATACTTTCGTCAACTTTTACGACATTTTCAATTCCACCTATGCAATCTAATAATGTAATAACAATCAGTGTGTTCGGACGATTTGCTAAATATGCAGCACATACCTCCCGCAGCGAGTGAGACCAATTACATATCGTTTGGCCACTCAATTCCAGTTGACGCCGACACCATAAAATGGTGTGTCTGTCGAAGCTCCACATATAAATAAAACGAATACAAGATTCTAAGGACACTGTCGTGCCTTCGAGCCACGTACCTAAAAATAAAGTACTCTCTTATTACACCGTTTCGGACAGAACTTGAAATTCGACACTCGCTTTTATCGCACACCCAAGTTGTACCATCTCGCTTTACGGTCATCAGATGTCTTTTGGCGCATTTCTTTTCGGTTGGAATGATTCCAACCTCCTGAAGGAAGGCTACGGACTCCATCTCAGAGAGAGGGAGTCCGTAGTCCTTCAATTTTGCGTATTTTCTCATCACAACGTGACCGTCCATCCACACAACCGATTAGAAAATTCAAAATTTTATTTAAAAAAAATTATAATAATATTTACAAAATCGGCATAGTTCATTTTTTTAATTTTTCCTCTAATATTCAAATAAATTTTCATTAATTAATTTAGTGCCTATTTTCGTGATTCATGAAATAGAAAATTACCAAAAAAAAACAGAGGAGATAAAGAGTGGTGATTCTGTCTTTTAAAGAAGAAATTTCAAAATTCTAACACAATCAAATACATGATTTTCTTGATTTTGAATCATTTTTTGTCGAGGAGTGCATTTTTCAAATACTCGGATTTTTATTTATGTAAAAAAACTCTCTCGAATGTCAATCCTGCATAGCTTTTGTTTATAATGGAGGGCGTTCTGATAATTATATCTAAGTCATTTAGGAATTCTTTTACTGTATTGACATTAATGTGGTTGATTACTCACTAGCAATTTATCATTGTTCTAATTGGTGTTAATGTAATACATGCAGCAGTCACAGCAGTATCACTTCTATTAGTATCAATTGTTACATGCAGCAGTCACAGTCAAAGGGAAACTCCCAAAACGTGCATTGCTATAAATTTGATTTAAGTAGAAAAGTCCGATTATAAATAAGAATGTCCATGTGGATTCAAAGTTCCTGGTAAATTACTATATTTTGCAGGATGGGAAACTGTCAACAGAATCTTTGGTCAAATATTCAGATAACAATCGCGCCACTTTACTAGATGAATCTGACGTGATTATAAAAGTCAGTGGAGTAAGTGAGAAAGTGATTATATGTAAATATATCCGTTGATGTGATGTTTTCGTAGACAAATTAAACCCCAACGCCGAATATTATTTGCAGAATCGTATTAATTTACATACAATTTTATAATAATTTTTGTTTTAAACCTTATAAATTGTACGTTCTGATAAGTATTTGTTAGTTTTCGTGTTGATTTTATCAAACATTAATTTCAAAATATCCCCCTGATTATTTGAATCCATAATTTTATAAATTTCCTTAAGATGTATTCCTTCTTTTTTGATTAGTTAAATTTTATTTAGTAAATCAATTCATTCTGGCGATCCTGAGTTGATTTCTCATCATTCTTCTCCGTTCTTCAATCTGGGTCAGGGATGGCTTGGCCACCGAGTTCATTTTTAGAATAATCCCACAATGTATAAATTTCTTTTAACGATTTCAATTCTTGGCGTATTCTCAAACACTTCGTCTTTGGTCAAAATTAAGACCGGAATTTTCATAATAATCTTTTCCGATTTTTTGAAATTTGCTGTTCGAGGTCATTGATTTTGTTTATTACGTAAGAATATGTGAATATTATTTCCTGTTTGGTTCTTTTGGAAGTACTTTGCCACAGCAAAAGGTTCCCAGTAGAGGACTTTTGTATAACTTTGCTTATTTTGCATTTAGTGGAAACGACTTTATTTTAAACTCTCGTAATCTCGGGGTTCTGCCTGATTTCTGTTGACTTGATGTTGTTCTGAGAGACTTGGCCACTGTGTTGCAAGCATACATCGGCAGAATATTTTGGCAGTCGAAATCAATCCCAGAAAACATTTTTTGTCATCCTGCACACTTATTTTACAATTCGTCAATGTTTTGTTAAGTTTGGAGACCAAAAATATTGTCGAATCTTCTTTTCTGTGGATTATACCTTAAATGACTTTGTCGGGGATATCAAGACCGTGTTTGGCAACAACCTTCGTCAGACTTGTGGAATTACTTTTTTGATTCGCTTCCAATTCTGAATTTGTGTTTCAAGTCTTGAAAATAAATGATTTCATTATTATTCAGGTCTTCTGGAAAGTAATATCCGAGGATTTCTCCCATCAGACATCCGTTGGCCAGGTTCCTAGCATCCCTAGAAACAGAGGAGTACTATTTGGGTTTCTATAAAGGCGTACTCAAATCAAAGCTTTAAAGACACTTGAGTACTGTTAAATTTTTTCAGGACAAATTCCCCCCCATGATGGCCGACTATATTAGCTTGTTCGACTTCCTCTATGCCTTTTTCATCTCAAACTAAGGAATCATGTAATGTGTACTTAAGATATGAGATCTACTATGAAAATGAGAAGATAAATAAATTATAAAGATGGTTAAATATCACATTGAAAAGCTGACGACCTTCCTTCGGGTTGTCTGGCTTACCTAATTAATTTATTTAATTAAGTGTTTGTGATTTTCTGTTAAATAAGAAACTTACTTAAATAGAGTATGCAATTTACAGATTTTGAAAACACTTGAACACTTTTTTTTGAAATAGCCCAACTTTTAATAAAAAATCCCATTTGCAAATTTACTGTTTTTTTAAACAATCGATAATCAATAAATTTGGGTCAGATCTAAGAGAAAATCGATCATTTCTTTCCCAACCTAGTATTTTGTATAAATATAACAATTAATATATGGAAATTTTATTTAAAGAATGAATAATTTCAATAAAAGAAGTCAAAGTTTGACAGATCTTTGTAATATTGAGGAAAGAGGCGTTTTTCATAACTTCACTGCGGAAAGTTGCTTTGATTTTCAGTGTGTGGGGCCTCATATTCCCCAAAATGTGATTGCATGAGGTCATAATTATGTGGGGGCTCATATGCATTCGAGTAAGTAGGTGTATATTCCTCGATAGATTGCCAAGGGATATCTTTTAACCAAATATCTTCATAAAAGGTGTATGTATTTTTCTGCCCTTTTTTTCTTTTAAGGATCCTCGGGTTGTCTTTCAACTCCCCCCACATTCTTGCAAGTTCGGTTGGATTGGTAATTCGAAACGAATTCGACATCACAATCCACATGAGATAAGGAAACTTTTTGTTCAAATTTTTAATGAGAAATTGATATGGCAATTTTTGCAAATTTACTTCTTTTTTTATTACAAGGGCGCACGTCGTTTGTTTTAAGTGTTAATTCGTAATTGTTAAAAATTTGTACTTTGGCACTATGTAACAGTCCGATCTCACTTGCAAGTAGGTCGTATTTGTCGAGTTTTTCCGGACAATTTACATCTCGTTCTGACAGAACAGATTTCTATCTTGAAATAAGCAAAATAGACCCTCACTACTTGGGCATATATTGCCTTCCTGCAACCACAAAGAAGATTCTTTAATATCGGGATGAATGTTTTTGTTGCATTTGTAAAGTGATGAATGTAAACTTTTCGTTTCGATTATATCAAGAAGGCATTTGAGTTGAATTTCCTTTAAATTTTTTATGTTGTTATATTTGGTGTATTTATGCTTTAAGTAGTCTGCGATGGCGTCCAAATGGGTTTTCATTAAATTTTCAGTTTGCAGAATACCAGTCTTTCTCAGACAGCCTACCGATTTTTTTATGTCAGTATAGAATTCCAGTAACATTCTTTCGCTCTTCATCGATATTGATTCCAATCCTCTTCCAAGGTATGTACGAGGGAGATATAGCCTCTGACAATTTGCAGGTCTCAAGTGTATGTGATATGAATTAAGTTGTAGACGAATTTCTCTGTCAATTACTTCAAACTCATCAGGTTCTATGTCTATCAATCCAATGTAATAATTGTAAAGGGACAATGCGTGCTCATTCAAAGCTTTAAAGAGATTAATACTATTCAGTTTCGTGCCTGTTAGTCTCTTTATACGTGCTTTGATCTCTGCACTTATTTTTTCCATCATCTCATCGGCTCAATGGGTCCATTACAAGCGTAAATAACTGTAGAGATAAAGCATCTCCCTGTAGGGTCCCGAACTTTATTCAAATTTTTTCGATTATTTTTTTGTTCAGGTTGAGTTTCAGCTTTCACTGGGTCAAAATCACTTTTACGAACCTGGTGATCCAAGAGCAGTCTAAAACGTGATAAAGAAAGTTATGATCCACACTATCAAAAGTTTTTTTCACATCTATCAAGGATGTAAACAAATTGTTTCTGTAGGCCAGGTTTATACTCTTGCTAATCAAGGCCTGTTCTTTGGCTTCTTGACATTTTCTTTTACATCCAAGTTGATTATCCGAAACAAGCGAATAATATTCCAAATAATTTATTAATTTCATATTTACGCGTTTAGTGAGAACTTTATACAGGTTTGGCAGCATGTTATGGGTCTGAGGTCTTTTGGCAGATTCGAGTTAGGCTTCTTTGGGATGATTCGGTATGTACTCTTCTTTACAAATTTTTAAGACTTCAGTATAAATATACGGATGTAAAGATTCGAAATGTTTTAATGAAAAAATTATACACCCCGTCGCAGCCACAGGATCTCCAATTTGGAAGATATTTTATAACATCTTCGAAAAGTTCTTGACTAACAGAGAATATATCAGATTCTGCCCAGTTTGTCTGACTGGCAAGTTCATTTTCTCATTTTGACAGGTATTGGTTCTTTTAGACCAAATATCTTTCCAAAAATTAAAACACTTATCTGGGTTAAACATGCTAGATGATAAATGATCAGCAGGGTCCAAAGATCTGTAGAACGCTCTTTGATATAATTCGAAAGAGCGGTTGTCGTGGTTGAATTCCCTTCTGAACTCATACACAGTAATTTTCTTTTCTAATATTTTTATAGTGTCTTCGATATGCGACATACTTCTTTCTTTCTTTTCCTTTTTTGATTTTTTGTAACTCAGTGACCTGAGAATATCATAGGTGATTTTTTTCTCTTCATCTGTAACTCTACGCTCAAAGTGCTTTCGAACAAGTTCCAATTTTCTCTTCCAGTTCTCAACTTTTTTCTTTGTGGTTTATAAAATTTGTTGCAACTGTGATGGACAGATTTAATGTGCATCTACAATACAACAAATGCTAGAGAGGAGCACATTACATAGCAACAGCATATTGCTGTTTGTCGTGTGCCTAGAACTACTAAGCAGAGTCCTCACTGCCTAATTCGAACAAATGTCGATCGAGCATAATGAAAAGTGTTATAGCACTAACCATCTCATATTCATAGTCGATATTAAACTGTTCCCTCAGTCTTCGTGGTTCCAGTCTTTTCCTAACATTTAGTCAGCGATGAGCACTGGACTGCATATCCTCGGAGGTCTACAAAGCCAGAGAAGAGAAGGAGGAAAAAGGGCCACTCCCTGTTCACTTAAAAAGCTTGGGACTTAGTTAAACAATTAATTAGTTTCTTTTTATTAATGTGATATTTATATGCATTTCGACATTTTAATAAAAAAGTCTGACAGATTAAAAACTACTCCGTTTAAAGTAATATATCAAATGGTTTTAAGCACACATCTCCAAATCTTCATTACAGTTTTTTCTGTATGCAAAGAGATGGAGGTTCATCGCCGAGCAAAACTTCATTTATCATAATGAAGAGTTTTAATTAGTAATGTGACCAGAAAAGGTAGGATATACCCCCTTTCTGCAACTATGTCGTTCCGGAAGGACTCACGGATGGACAACGTTGACAAGACTTGATTCCAGTTGAAAAATTGTTTTCTTCGTTGTGTTTGATTTGACTATATTTTGATTAAATTCAGTTAAAAAAAGAATAAAACAGACTATTTGTGAATATTGCCAAGTCTGTTAATCAACAGTCGAGTCACCTTCCACAGAATCCGTTCCATGACCCACTCGAAGGGTTCCGTCGAGGACGTGGAGTGGAGAGCTTGTCTCAACAGCGGGATTATTCTGTCGTTTCATTTACGGACAAACCAATCACCCACGTTCCCGCCATAGGGGATATCAACAAATAAAAAGGGGCCGATCACCGCCTCCCCGTTTCCGTGTGACTCAATCAATTCTTCAATGTATTTCCACGTCGAGTCCAAAAAAGTCGCAACTTGTCGGTTTCTTCCGCAGTTTTTCATGGAATTCTCCGAGTTGATACTTTCACGGAAGACCACCCGCGGGAGAATATTGACCAGGGGTTCCATGTGTGAGGTCAGGTGATGGATTTTGAAGTTGTACTTCAATTCCAGTTGTTTAACCAGTTTTCCGTGTTTGCGACAGGTACCCAGGATGAGCACTCTATACAGGTCACACGAGAATGCCACTTGGAGTTACGGATTCTGCTAAAGAACTTGCGGATTGGCTGACTCACGTTCTCTTTCTTCGACATGTCCACGTTTTTTATTAGAATGATGGTACAGGGAGTCCTTAGGTTGTATCTTTAGCTCGAATGGACAAAATTTCTCTCTATTTGTACTCGGCACAGACAACATATGAAGAAATCACCCAGAGGCCTGCCCCAAAGAGTAGGTGGAAGGAAAACATTGCCGCAAAGCTGTGGGTCTGGAGCTCAACTACAACAGGTCGGAGACTAAAATCCCTGTATGTGGTAAGGCTATAAGTATCTTGTATGATTGAGAGCCAACCTCATTAATCCGCCCTAAACGAGAAAGTGTGTAGTGGAGGGTGGGCGTAATAGGGAACCAATGTTAAAAATCGCCTCAATGCACTGAACTTATTTTATGCCTTGAACGTGTACGCGATCTCATTGCTAAACTACTACATTGGCCTGATTTAATTTGACCAGAGTGAGTACGATGAAATGAACCTTATTGTCTGAAGAGTACTACTCAAAAAGAATCACGTCCAGGTGTTGGCAACAATAAAAAAGATTATACTTAAAATAACGTTGTGGTTTTTGCTATTGAAAAAATTCGTAGTACACACCTTGGGATCATAAAGGCTATGTTTTCCTCCCATTAAAGAATCCTTAGCCACTGAGGCGTTATCTTGTGGCAATTCTACACTCATAAATAAACATTTTAACGTCGTTTTATATTTAGTAAATATGGTGGACTGAACAATGACTCCTAATAAAAAATGTAAATAATTACGTCAGAATATTAGTCAATATAAATAATCGGTAATTAAATTGCACTTAATTAGAAGAAAATAAAATGTAAATAAATTGTAAAGAATGAATGCCTTTTGTGGACCATGTGGGAGACAAAGTTCGCGAATATCGACATTCTCGAAATGCAGTTCAAAACTAAGAGAAATTCCCCGACAAATTATAAAAATGAAGAACTTGGAAGAACTAGACCTGGAATCGAACGACATTTACGAGATTCCAGAAGTATTATTCGAACTGACCAAGCTGGAACGACTGTCATTATACGACAACCAAATCCGCGTACTTCCCCGTGGAGTAGTCCGACTAGAACTCCTGGTGGAACTGAATCTGTCAAAGAATGGTAGGTGGAATTAGTAATAGAATAGCCTTGGAGGACCTACCGATGACATTGGAGGAATGCAGAAACCTTCAAAGTCTAAAAATAGCAAATAATTCATTCTCAACGTAAAATAACCAAATAAGAGTAGATTCCCGGCCTGTATCTGTCATCTAGTCAAACTAACCTGTCTGGATCTCAACTTTTGTTATGTAACCCACATTCCAGAGAATATTGGCCTGCTTGTCAATTTAATGTCATTGGAAGTACGGTCTAACCCAATCTCCGAACTGCCCTCGTCGTTGGGGTGTCTGGTGAACTTGGAGTTATTGGACTGTGGGAGTACGACTACTCTGCAGTGTCTGGTATGGGTTGAGGGTGAGTGGCAGCCTGAGTCGATTGGAGAGTGTCATAAACTGCATACACTGTGGGCGGAGAAGAATTGTCTGAGGAGACTGCCTGAGGTACTGTGTGGTCTATTTGTAGTCGATTGGGGGGTTGTGTGGATTGGAGACTCTTGATTTGGGGGATAACTTGTTGGAGACACTGCCTGACTCGATTGGGGAGTTGGGGAGTCTGAAAGAATTGGATTTGTCTTTTAATAAACTGAGTGAACTGCCTCATTCGATGGGTTGTGAGTGAATGTGAGTGGTAGGCCGACTTGATCAATTAGTCACTCTTTATTTGAATGATAACTCTCTACACTCACTTCCTCAGTCGATTGCCAACTGTTCTAGTCTTGCTGAGTTGTATGTGGCCAACAATCATATCCAGGTGATTTGTTTAGTCATTGTAGACTATTCCCTCCTCATTGGGCTCACTTCCATGTCTAAGAATACTTCATTTGGGTAGGAATGATATTAGTGATGTCCCACATTCTCTCTTTTCTGCTACTTCTCTCTCCATTCTCAATTTGTGTGATAATCAAATTGATAATCTTCCAAACCATGTGGGCAATCTTTCTCATCTGGAAGTACTCGATGTCTCCGGAAATAGGTTGTCTTTATTTATACATCAGACTTCGTAATCTGCCCACTTCTCTCACTCATTGTCCTCTCAAGTCTATCAGACTGTCCGACATGCAAACTCGTCCGATGGTTGTCTTTCAGACTGACTATGACCATTCTACACACTCCCCTGTCCTCACTTCCGTCTTCCTCCCACAGGACTGCCCCCACACTCCTACACCTATCCCTCCACAGGACTGTTCACACACTCCTTTGCCTCTGCTCCCAAAGGACTCCCCCTATATTCCTTTGCCTTCTTTCCCGCAGGAGTCATCCCATACTCCTATATCTCTCCTTCCACAGGACTGTTCACAGAGTCGTATACTTCGCCTCCCACAGGACTCACTACACACTCCTACACCTCGCCTTTCCCAGGACTGCCCCCACAGTCCTACACCTCTACTCCACTTCACTCTCCCTTCCACTCAAGGAATGGCCATTGCAGGGGGAGTAGACTCAGATCCCTACGTTGGGGATGATAGGGTACTCCTCCTCCACACCTCCAGGGAATATTTGTTCAATCCATTCCCTTGAATCACAACACACTCCAAGTGGGGGATAAACTACTGAATGTTAATGGAATTGTCATGGAAGGTCTTCTCCATCAGCAGGCCGTGAATGTGCTCACATCTGCCCCTCAATATCGATTTGTCGTCCAGAGGGGGTCACTCCCTCACTACTCCTCCACCAACCTCCTTGATTTGGTCACACAGGCAGGACTCGTCTCCCACTACCCTCTCAAGGTCACACTCCTCCCTCACTCTCAGAGAGTTCATTTGCGCAGAGATGCCACTCACGGATTTGGCATAACTGTCCACGGGGGACGTGACATTACTGCACTCCCATTTTCCAACACTGACGGGGGTCCCTTCATAGTCACGGCCGACATTCACACCCATCTCCGCGCTGGTCAGAGGATATTGCTGGTGCCCCTCCCTGTTTATTGGTAGATCAACGGGTTGAAGGCCTGCCATTTGTCTCGGACTGAGATACTCCACTTGTTTGGGGAGAAAGAGACTTTGTCCTTGGTAGTCAGTGAAGACCCCATTCCCCACGGATATATGGTCGCCTTCTTTGCTTATTTTAGAGTTTTCGTCTTCAGATGAGTGGATATGAGTACGTGGGAGTGAGGGTGGCCAAGGGAATGGACGGGGGCATATTTGTTGACCACATCGACGACCACGGGGTAATTGGCAGAGATGGACGACTCCGGAAGGACATGAGACTGATCTCTATCAATGACGTGTCTCTCCTCGATGTCAGTCTATCCGAGGCCAACAAAGTTATTTCGGCCATCTCCTCAGATTTCGAGGTCACTGCCTGCGACTTTACTCAGGTGACTGGTCGACTCATTTGTAGTCACTGGTCGACACAAGCACAGACGGACTTGCTCCTGTCTTGTCTTTTCCTTCTCCTTTGCCATGCGTGGATGGATGGAGGAATGGATGGTCGTCTGCCACTCAAACCCCCCGTGGTGGACTGAGTCGAGCCAATGTGAGTGTTAGTGTGTTGATGTGTAGGACAGTCTCAGAATACAAAGAAGAATACTCCTCAAACCCAGGACTGGTTATTCCCCTTAATATTGTAGATTACTTTGCCGAGAAAGTGGAATGACTTATGTGATTAATATATATATGAGAGAGTGTATTAAGAATAGTGTTAGTGGTCGTGTCGTACTACAAATATAGGGAATGACAGACGTGTGTGAATGTAGTGCTCGAATTCCCTAAGTGAGTGTGTGCCCCGTCTGCGTCGATTGTATTGGCTGTCACAATTACGGCACCCTTCACACCGACAGAGGAGAGAGCAGGGAATGCCCGCCTGAGAGTAAGGAGGGGGAGTACTCCATAGCACTCGCAGTAGTTCTTTAGACAGGCCGACCTCTTGCAGTTGCAGCCCTTTTGGTGTGATCGGTCGTCTGAGTAGGAAAGAGAGAGTACGGATCTTGGGGGCGAAGGCAGTCGGGTTGCGAGAAAGGAGGATTTTGATGGCAGTGGCTCTCTCCGCGGAGTGTCCCTCCGTGTTGTGGCAGCCCACGCAATTACAGTTGTAGCAACACGCCCCATTGGCAAAGCACTCGCAGTAACTGGCAATATTATATATTCCTACAGTTTAAGACACCGAGATTTGGAGCAGTTACATGGCTTGTGTGTGGAGGACTTGAACTCGTCATCCGAGATCTATAAAGTAATCCACCACACTCTACAGAGGACTTGATTATCACGTGGGAAGACTTGTCTGCAGTCGACACCACTGCTCGAGTGGGAATGCCTCCTTTCGAGTGACATGGGGCTATTTTGACTATATTTCCCTTCTTTGCTTTCCTTGTTTCGGTTGAACTGAACACGTTCACCGGCCCCTTCGACCCACCTCCACTGCTGGATGTAGTGCTGGATCCAGGCAACTGTGTTTTGTTGTCCATCTGTGTATATTACAGTATTCCGCCCACATCTGAAAACTCCAGCTGACCTATTACTTACTCCCCGATACTTAAAAATCATGGTTTTTTGATATAAATTTTAATTTTTAATTCGTTTTTAAACCAATAATAACTTAATAGTTAATCAGAAACTAAGCAGATCTCACTCCAGCTCGCTGATATCCACTCTCCTTCTCTTGGAAGAAGAGTCTACTTCCAGCTGCCTCTTACTCCCCACTACCACATCTGATTCAACCATTGCATCTTCTTTAGCATTCATTGGGTCGTCTTCATTTTTGCATGCCATCTCCACATACCGGTTGGAAGCAGAAGCGTATTCTTCACCAGATACCTTCATTCCGTGCTTGTGTTCGATCATCATACTCTCGAGCGTTCTTTTCAGTACAACGGATTGGATGTATGTCCTCGTTCCTGCTTCAATAGATAGTTTCTTCATATAATTTTTGAAGCATTTCGAGACAACTCCATCCCATGTCATAACCACAGGAATTATTTTTACTTGACAGCTATACAGAAGCGAAAGCTCACTTGCCAATAGGTCATACTTGTGACACTTTTCAACCTCCACTTGCTTGAGGCGATCCTGTGAAGTAATACCCACTTCAATTAGATTTATTTCGTTTCTGACTTTGTCGTGGACAAAGATATCTGGCTTGTTATATTCTACTTTTGTTTCGGTGAGGATTGTAGAATCAACCCTGATTTCAACTTTTCCCGTCGACAGTGTTGACTGAACAGAATGTCCCTTCAATTATCTTGCTTTTTTGAGTCCATACATTCGGCACAAGTTAAGGTGAATACACTTCACAAGTTTGTTGTGTCTCCGGAGATAATCACTGTTGAGCATTTTACCACACTGAGTAGCCATGTGGTCAACAGTTTTCTTGCTTTTATTACAATGATTGCATAATGAGTCAGCGGATGCAAAGAACAAGTTTCGATCTTGCAAAAAAAATACAATGCTTCGCTTCGTGGCCCATTATTTCCATTGATAGCCATTCTGAGGATGCAGGTAAATCAACATTAGGTTCATCCATACATTTGAAAAGCACAGAATGTAGTGCTTTAGAACTAATTTCTTTTGTAAATATTGTATCTGATTGGACTTTAGAGACTCCATAGTAATACTCTTCTTATCAATAATTGCATATTTGGAGGATAGAAATCCTGCGATCATAGCCAAATGCCATTTATTCATTTTAATTACACGCAGAATCCCCGCCCTCCGTAAGCATATAGTTGACATATTTTCCAGACTCGTAAGGAACTGAAAGAGCATTAGTTCACTTTTGAAAGTAACTGATGAAAGCCCTCTTCCAAGAGCCTTCCGGTTTAAATACAGTCTCTCTTTATTTGCAGGTTTGAGATGTAATCTGAGCGACGTAAGCAATTGCCGTATTTGTCTGTCAATATCATCAAATTCAGAAGGTTCAATATTGATTAGCCCAATATAATAATTATATAGTGACAATGCATATTCATTTATAGCACGAAACAGATTCACAGAGTTGAGTTTTGTTTTCGATAGCATAGTTATCCTCTTCTTAACATTCTCAAAGATAGAGTCCATAACTCTATTCTTAAGAACATTGCTTCCACCATCTTCAAGTACACCCAAATACCGATATCCATTGATTCCGTCAATAGTCTTACAACATGATAATGATTCCAAATTAGACGCTGATTTTTCTGAATTCATCTCCAAACCAACAATTTTAAAAAATCCGTTAACAGCTTCCATCATTTTGAGTAAAGTGTCTTGTTTGAGAGCAAATATTTTTAGATCGTCAATAAATAGCAAATGATTAGTAGAATATGTTAACATATTGGGATCTTCCTGGTTAATTTCAAGTTTTGGAAACACGGAATTAAGGATCCTGCTTAGAGGATCTAATACCATAACAAATAGTAAAGGAGACAATGAGTCTCCCTGTAAAATTCCTCGGTTTAACTTCACTGATCCAATTCTTCTACCTTCCATATGCAGCTTTACTGCCCACTTCTTAACTACGCTCTTCACAAAGTTTACGATCCAAAGCGGGATTCCAGAACAATCCAAAACGTGAAACAAAAAATCATGATCAACTGAGTCATATGCTTTCTTCACATCGACCCAAGCAGAATAAAGGCCATTCCCGTACTCCTTGTTCAAACATTGGTTAATGAGAGCTTGCTCCTTGGCGCCTTGACAATACTTCCTCGTTCCAAGTTGGTTGTCTGAAATTAGGCCAAATGCCTCGACAAAATCAGCCAGTTTTACATTAACACATTTGGTGACAAGTTTATACAATGTCGGCATACACGTTATAGGACGTAAGTCCTTCGGGGTCTCACAATCATCTTTTTTAGGAATCAAATATGTTATTCCAGTGTAAAACCAACTTTCAGGCATGTACTCTCCATTAATTATTCGGGTTATCTCGTGACACAGAAATCCATGTAATGACTCCATCTTCTTAATGAAAAAGTTATATATCCCATCACATCCACATGCCTTCCAGTCAGGAAGATAGTTAATAACATTTCCAAAAAACTCTTCCGTAAACTCTGGAAGCATATGTTCAGCACAAGTAGTTCGTTTTCCAACAACGTCATAAGATTGAGGCCTCTCATTTCTCTCGCTCCAGACTTTTTGCCAAAAAGAGACACATTCTTCATCATCAAATCCATACAGCGTCACTTCCTCTTTCTTTGTTAAGTCTCGATAGAATCTTTTTCGATTTAATTCAAAGCACTGATTATCCTTACGAAATTGCTTCCTTGAATTATGAACTTCTATTTTCTTATTGTTAATCCTAATCAGGTCTTGCAATAATATCTGAATCCTCGACAGCTCACCTTTCTTAGTTTTCTTATACCCATAGCGACAGAGAACATCCATTACCTTTTGCTTTTCAGATGGAGGTAGTGTTTGATTGGAATGGGAATTAACAATTTCCAATTCTGCAGATAATTTTGAAATTTTCTTTTCAATATTTTCTACCCATGTGCTCTGTGCTTTGTCTCTCATGGTTAGAGATAAATACGCACATTGAGCAGCATATAGAATATCAGAAATGCTATTGATATCATTAGGATGATTATCTTTCGTAATATAATATATCGCCGAATTCAATCCTGTCAATATATCAGTTTTCAAATATTTATTTTGAATTTTTGGAGTTGGTTTACGTGAATCCCTTGGAATCGATTCAATATTCTTAATTTGTATATTCAACTCTTCTAGACACTTTCTAAAAGTGGAAATTTCTGAGCTCTCAAGAAATTGCTTCTGATGGCAATTGCTTCCATAATTATTATCCACTCTCATTGGTTTAACCATTCCTTTGAGTTGACTGAGACTTGCACTCTTCGAGAATTTTGAATTAAACTTCTCACGGATAAGGTTCCATCCACCTCTTGGTATCCTCCCAATTCTTTGCTTCGTGGCATAAACAATCTGAGACACCCACTCAGCTTCAGAAACACAAATAGCATCATCGATAATGGCCGAAAGGGAATGCAAGTTAGTTGGGATAGTAGGATTCCCAGCAATTGGATTGTCATGAATACTAGTCCTTGTGCTGTTATCCAGCCCCAGAGACGACACTCCTGCACTTGTTATGTTATTTTTATCCTTTTTCGCAGGAAGGCCCCTAGGATTCGATTTCCTCATATCATTAGGAACGGACATGCACAACACCACAACAACTAATTCTTTTTATATAAATTTTATATTAAAGATGTTTCAAAGATAAATTAATCGTGTGTTATAGCCCAGCCGAACGGATTGCTTGCGCGTTCCCGCGCACGATTGCGAGCGAGATCCTCTGCCTCAACCAAGAGGACACGCGACCATCCATTTTTTCGAGCAATGAAGATACCGAGGTCTTTTATGAAGCATGAGGTGAGCGGACCGAAAGCGCCTGATGTCTCAAAACCACAGGCACGAAGGAATGCCGAGTGGCAAGATTCCTGTACTTTCCGACTTTGTGGGATTCCGCCAAAGCCGCGGCAGAGCCGGAAGAAGAAGCAGATGACAGTAATGGAATGGGAACGTGGTCATCCCATCCGGGCGTTTGCCGTCCCCTCTGTCCAATCCGGCTGGTTCTAGCACATTGGGGAAGCTATTTAGTGGTCTTGAGATTACGTCGTTGATTGCTCCATGGTGAGACGAGCGGCTTGTGCTCCGGCGGCAGGAGAGGAGATGAAGGCCTTTCACATCCACCGTACCTCTGCATGTTTCGTTGTCTAACAGGGAACCCGTCGATGACGTTTGGTAAGCGTGGTCGCCATGGATGAGATTAAGCAAACAGCATCCGAGACATCGCCCTGCATCATTTTGCTGTTAACTAATTGCGCTAGATGTTGATTGTGTTTGTGAGGTTTGTGAGACTTGATGCTTGATTGGGGTCTGGCGTAACCAAAAGTAAGTCGAAAGTTGCGTTAGGAAGATGCTACATTGATCTTTAATCTGCTGAGCCACAGATATCCGATTTACTGCCGCCGTTTTCCGGAGGGCCGCACCCGGACAAACAGTAGGAAACGAAAATAATTTTCACCATCACTACTAAGGCCTGATTGATTATGTTGAATAGAGTATCAGCAACGCAAATTATTGCTGTTTTGGCAGGATCTCCGGTCACTTCGGAATTCCGAGAGTAGCGACAAAAATTTGTCAGGTGGAATGAGAGTAGTGCGTGCCGGAGGTTTGACTGTCGCACAGTGCGCAAGACATTTATGACACTTCCATTCAAATATTGCTGTGAATAATGAAAATTCCTTTTCAAAAGACAAGAAAAAATTGCATTTTTCTTAAAATTCTAGTAGCTTTGAAAGTACATGAGAAGAAAAATTCCATACATTGATCACCCTGAGCTTTAAACTTTTGTACTTAAAAATATTTTTGAGTAAAAAATCTCAACATTAAAACAAGAAGCTAACGTTAGAAACTAAAATTAAAGATTATGAATCCATTTTATTGTTCATTACTTTATCAATTTCATTTCTAAATTGATTAATGGGAAACAACTTTAAATCTTGGGAAAAGTCTGCCTCGATAATATCTTCATCCCAGTCGATATTCCATGCACTCATAGCCAGATGATCCTGGGAGTCGTCCCATTCTTGATAATAAAATTGTTTCCAAACCTTTTATTGGAAAATCTTCGAAATTGTCATCTTCATCAAAACCCAAATCTGAAATATCCATCACCACAAGATACAATGCCGTTATAAATTATTTTTATACATTTACGATAAGTTTTAATAAAGTCTACATAATTAAAAAATTATTTTTAAAATATATTTTAGTAAATTATTATTACTTATAAAATTTGCAAATTGGATTTTCGTATAAATATGTAGTTTTAAATATTAATAATATTTATTAAAATAAACTATATTTTTAATTTAATTAAAATTGAAAAATGTGGGATTATATAAATAATTATAATAGGTAATTTGTTGAGTTTTAATCAATGTGTCCAACTGAAGCTAAAGGTGGTTTGCCGTTAGTCAGTTAATAGTAACAATCGACGGTCTCGAATCTCCACTTGTTGTGGCCATGGTCGGATTGCCCGCTCGTGGAAAGACCTACATGTCACGAAAACTGGCCCGATATCTCAACTGGATAGGCTATACAACCAGATGTATAACCAAAATAACAAATTATAGTCCGTAGCTTTCAATGTGGGAGAGTATCGTCGTAAAGTGGCCAATCAGAGAAATATTGACTGCAAAGCTGATTTCTTTTCTCCTGACAACGAAGAAGGAAGAAAACTAAGAGAACTATGTGCTCAGGAAGCAATCAATGACATTATTTCCTGGCTGAATGACCCGACTAGTGGTGGGGTGATTGCGGTTGCTGTATATATCAACATGATAGATTTTCGACGCAACAAACACGACGAAAGAGCGCAGGGAAATGTTTTATCGTCGTTTTGTTGTCGAAAATAATCTTTCTTTATTTTGTGTCGAATCCATCTGCAATGACATTTCAATCATTTCAAAGTGTATTCGAGAAATTAAATCGACTTCTCCTGATTATAAGAACTCACCTCTCAATGGAGCTATTGACGATTTTAACTCTCGAATACGGAATTATGAGATTAGTTATATGCCTATTGATGGGGACGGGACAGAATCACATTTATCCTTTCTTAAAATAATTGACCAAGGAAAAAGTCACATTATAAATAAACTACACGGTTTTTTATTTTGGATATTTGTAGGGTTTGTTCCGAGTAGGATTGTTCAATATCTGATGAATATTCATGTGATTCCTCGGGAAATATATATTGCTAAGGTTTTCCAATTCTAACATTTGAAAGACCGCCGAGACACTTTTTGACCAACGGGGGATATTTGGTGGTGACAATTTTGATTTTACTGCCAATGGTCGGGCATACAAAGACCTTTTAACCAATTTTATTATCAAGAAAGATGTGAAAGATCTGTGTGTTTGGACGAGTCTTTTAAAACGTTCATATCATACAGCAGATGGACTGAACTGCCCTAAAGTGCACTGGGCTGCTTTAAATGAAATTAATTCTGTTGGTTATTGCTTTTCATTCTCAGGGCAAATTTGATGAAATATCGCTTGATGAAATTAAAAGCAAATTTCCCAATGATTACAGTGAGATTGCCAATAATCCATACGATTATTGTTTCCCGAATGGTGAGTCATATCGGGATCTTATATATCGACTTCAGCCTGTCATAATTGTCGGTTTTATTACTTACTGATTCCTTATTTTACATATATTGATATATTTAGGAATTGGAAAGACAGACCGATGTGCTTTTGATATGTCATCCGTCAGTTTATCGCTGCCTTCTGGCATACTTTCTCGATGTTTCATTGGGTTTTCAGTATTTTACATTTCATAGAGGAAATAGATAAATATGAAATATCTCAAAACTGCGTTAGAAAGCTCACGCCAGTTGCGTATGGATGCAGGGTGGAGGATATATTTCTCTACTAGTTAATTCGTCTTGGTTAAATAGGAAAATTATAAAAGAAAATCACTTTTACTTTAAAATAATGTTCTTTATTTTTGTTACAGAAATAACATCATTACAAAAAAGCTAGCTTCTACGCTTTAATTTGAAACAAAACTTTCTTTTTCTTGGATAATATATCGCGTTGCCACAAGCACGTTAGTGTTTAAGATTTGCTTGTACTAGTAGCCACACGACTTCTTAATAGCAAGAAAGAAAACAAAGTGGTTAATTATTCGAAATAATTCCGAATAAGGGTCCTCATTAGTGTCTCCTGTTTTATTTTTCTTTTTGTTGTCGTGCGGCTGGTTAAACGCTCGAAAGGTTGACATGGATTAGTTAGAAATCAATTTTTATAATTAAGAATATTAAAACATAGGAGATTTATTTTATTGATTCTTGTGGTGCATGTCGCTGGAATGAAATTCTCTATCAATTTGTGGAAATACGGACTGCTCTACCGAAATATCAGGTCATAACCCTTTACAAACGGTTGAGGACTCGGTCGACACAGTTGGTGGAGCGATGCGTCATGTAAGCCAGAGGATCCATTCTCTCCGAGGTCTTCTCTCTTCTATCAAGAAGAGTGATCAATCACAATGGGCGCATGCAGTTCTGGAGTCAGTGAAGAGTCGGTTCAAACGTGTTCCGAGAGGCGGATGGTCTATTATTCTTGATGAGTTTGCTTCCAAGTTCCGTGAAAGAGCCTCCATTACTGCTTTTAAAAAATTGGCATATTTGGGCACATGAAGAAATAACAAGAAAGTAGAGCAGAGCAGAAGAATTAAAGATTTCAAAGTACACCAATCTCTCGGAACGCTATCTGTTTACCCCGATCGCCGTGGATACCTCAGGCGTAATCGGTGACAGGTCACTCATTTTCCTCAAAAAGCTGGTCGTCTGATTTCTCGCAAGAGAAACGACATGCGTGAGTGTGGATGGCTCCTTCAGAGGATTTCCCTTGCCATTGTACATGGAAACTGTTTCTCCATCTACGAGGCGGGGACGTCCTCTTGTTAACTCTCTTGTCCCTCTGTTTTCTTTTAAGAAATAAATATTTTGATAAAAAAACAAGAAAGTTAAACAAGATTTTCTTCTCAATCCGACCCCCGTTTATCTTGCAAACAGACAATGGGAAAGAGTTCAAGGAGAACAGAAGATCAAATAAATGCATTGTTAATGTTCGACGGAACAAATCCAGAACTAAGTGATGAGTCAAATTCGAATTATTTTGAAAATGACGATAAAAGAACTGAGAAACAAGTGCATGAAAACCTTGTTAAAGCTGGAGAGAAAATGAAAAAACGTCGTAAGTGGAAATACAGTGCAACCCCTTATTGGGGCGACCCCGGACGTGGGGCACCCTCGGGTTTTGGGGCAATTTGAATTTCTATTAGGAGTTTTTCTGTTTATTCTCTATAAGATAAACCCCGTTATGGGGCATTTAATATTTTATATATTTTTTAGTTATAATTTTTGAATTTTATTTTATAATAACTAATAATAACGTGTTTCTGTTGTTTTGATGGATGTAATTTTGATGGATGTGAAGGTTCTGAGGGCTTCAGAGAACCCGATAATAGTGATAAACATTTATTTCTCGACAAGGTCGTTTTTACTTCATTTCAAAAGTAATAATTAAGTATGCATAAATTTCTATAGATTAAGAAATGATAATTTAGTTGTTTCCGGACCATTATTACAATCTACTGCCAAGAAAGCAGCTCAAATTTTAAATTTACCAGAATTTAAAGCTTCCAATGGATGGCTTGATCGTTTTAAGAAACGGCATCAACTTTTTTTTAAAACAATTTCTGGTGAAAAAAAGTCATGCGACATATCCATGCTGAAAAGCTTCTTTAAAACTTATGATAATCACATGGAAGCATATTCCAGAAAGGATATCTTCAACTGCGATGAGACTGGATTATTTGTCAAAAAATCCGACTGTAGATCCTTCGTAGAGTTAACGGACACTTGTAGTGGTGTCAAAAAAAATAAAGAAAGAGTTACCGTTCTTTTATGTACAAATTCAATTGGTGAGAAAATGAAACCTTTGGTAATCGGAAAATACAAGTCTCCTCGTTGTTTGAAAAATTTTAATATTGAACAGCATAATGTATTATATATGTCTTCAAAAAATGCTTGGATGACAAGTTATATTTTTAATGCATGGTTATATGTGATAAATGAACAAATGAAAGAGAATAACAGACATATTTTATTAATTTTGGATAATGCAGGATGCCATAAAGCAGATGATTATTCCAATATAAATTTTTTATATTTGCCTAAAAATACTACTCTGCTGCTTCAACCGCTTGACATGGGAATAATTCGCTCATTCAAAACATGTTACTCACATGAACTGGTTAAATTCATATGTTTTTTTGAAGGCGAAGAATTAATATTAAATGGTATTCACTGTAGATAAATAAATCTTTTAAGGCCTATCACATATAAATATGAGAAATGTTTTGCTAGCAATTGAAGATGCTTGGATGAATGTTACTAAAGAAACGATTACAAATTGTTGGAATAAAATTAATGAGCAACGTACACATGATGTGAAAAAATCTGATCAAATAAATGGAGAAAAAATCGAAGAAACTGTCAAGGAAGTTATATCAGTAGAAATCTCTGGTATAGAAAATGACAACGCATTATATGACGGAGTTATAAAATGTCAATCTATCAAGGAATTAATTTTTTCAATTAATGCAATGGAAGATGGCGTTTTTCAGCATGCTCCAGAGATATTAAATGAATTTTATAATTTTAAAAAGTTGACAATGGATCGATTAATTCAAAAGTACAAATTCGGAGCGAAAATAACGGATCATTTCCCGACAAGTAAAGACTAAAATTGTTAAATGAAATTAAGAATAAACATCTTTTGGTTTTAAATTAACAAAACGTTAGTTTTTTTCGTTAATATTAGAAAACCCCTCTATCTGGGGAAACCCCTGTTTTTGGGGCACTAGGTGCCCCAAAAAGAGGTTAGACTGTATGACGCAGAAGACATTGAAATTGAAGATACAGTGCTGCTGAAACACGACAGGGATGATAACCCTGGTAACAGTAGATACCCATTATATGACGAACTGGATATAAATAAGTACACAGTTTCAGAAAAATTTGAAACTACGTGTACTATTAATAAAGATAATGGAGAAACAGCATCAACGTGCATTTAAGTAGATTAAAGAAAATTTGATTAAAAATTTGATTTTTTTTAAATGAATTAATTCTTATTTTTTATTGACTCCTATTAAATATAAATAAAATTTTATTTATTTTAAAAATGTAAAGCACAAATGAATGATGTGTGATTTATGCAACAGGCAGAAATATAAAAACTAATAAAAAAGAAAATCAAAGTTAATTATATTTTCTGATGATTTTTAGATTTCGGTGGGCTATAAAACCGGTGACATAATATATTCAGCCCAAGTGGCTTATGACAAGTTGACTATAAGGAACCCTGCTAAGAAAAACCCAGTGGACTCTTTTTATAAGATTACTAGCTCGGCAGCTCGCTTCGCTCATCGCGACCTAGCTCCTGCGGAGGGCCTGTTTCATCAAACAACTATAAGTTTATGTAGATGTATAAAACTACCTGGTTTAATGTAACCCTATTCTATCGCCTGTTGATAAACGATGTTTGTCGTCCGTCCTTCCTTGGCATATATGAATAAATTTTCTCTTTTCTGCCTACCCTCGAGCATCCCACATACAGCTGTCCATGTGAAAAGCACTCACTCTCTAAAAATAACCCAACTACCTTTAATGACTGTCCCTGGGCCTTGTTTATTGTCATTGCACACTTTTTTTTCATTTGGAAACATAGATACCTCGTATTCATTGTCTGGGAAAAAAATGGAAGCGACCTCGATTCGAATCATTTTTGAAATTTTTGGCTTGAGACTATCTTCCACAAACATGTATCTAAAGAATATAAAAATATTTTTTCATGCCGGGATTTTGAAATATCAGTTTTACGTAAGATATTAATGCAGTTTATTATAAATTTAATGTGATCTTTCGGTTGAACAACGACTAGTCCCGTAAGAATAGCCTGGTTGTTTAAATTTATAATAACAAACCTCGTAAATCTCTGGAAGGCTGTTATTTTAAAATATCGAATTAAATCTTGATCAAGTTGTTTTTGCTCTAAAAAGCTCATTGTCATGGAAATAAAATTTTGAGAAATTTAATTATAAAAGTAACTGACCTCAAAGAAATGTATTTAGTTTCATGATCCTCAGGTTATAAATATCGTAGAATTAAAGTCTTTCAACGTAACATAGAAAAAATATAGAAATTATTAATACAGTTCCGAAACAAACAAAACGATGGAGCTGGCCAGATTTTAGACTAAACTTTATGCATATTCAAATTACTGCTATTGAAACAAAATTTAAAAAGTACTCTAACTTTCTAAACTCTTTCTTCATAAATGTAAACTAACCTAAAAAATATAACAAATTTCTTTAGTCATGACTCAGACTCTGATTAAGAAATTGTCAAAGGCAAAAATGAGTAAGCTTTGAGGTACCAGGGCTCTATAGAATCACAAGAAGACACAAATGGCTTTACAAGAGTAAATAGGAAATTTAATTTGATAAGTTATTTCAAGGTAAAAATGACACAAAAGAAAATTCTTACAAAGGAAGAAAGTAAAGTTATTCGGAATCTTCAGCCCATGAGATATGTTGGAGCATAAAATCAAAAATTTCATTAGGCCACAAATCTCTAGCAACCAACGACGAGACGAACTCTGGTTCTGAATTATCCTTCCTACAAATAAGCATAAAAAATGCCATTTAATAAGATAATCTAATCCTTCCTCATTTTCCTGGCTCCAATAACATTTTCAATTATATTTCCTTTATATAAAATCGATGTCTGAGTATCGGCATCGTGATTAGTCGGCAAAGACATATCAGAAACAGACTCTTGGCTAGATGTTGTTTAATATTCTTAAATAAATGAATTATCCCTGATCCATCGGGTGTAATAGACATGTAGTTTTATGTGGTATTTCCTAGTTTTTGTAGTTCTTGGACTTTAATATTTTCCAATCATAAAAGTTTCATTTTGTCAGGTCAATTCAATTTGTGCAAAGTAAAAAAGGAATAAGCAGTAAAATGGTAAAAATAGAACATAACCGAGAAACAAAATTTCAATTTTTTCGGTAAAAAGAAGAGTGGCAAATCTTAGAGGTTGTAAATTAGAGAGGTTTGACAGTAGGAATAGTTACCTGTAGTAATATACGGAATTGCTAAAGAAATTGACACTTATATTTGGTCCTCCTCTCTCTTTACTCACAGGTCTGCCGGAGCTGTTTTCTACACTCTTCTCTACGCACAGTCCCCCACTCTCAAATCCCTTCAGACCACGTGCTTTCCGAGGGTCAGTTCTGCTCTCCGTCCACGAGGGGGAGGGGTCAGTGTCAGAGGACCCGTTTTTGAAACAAAACGTGATTGAAACGTCTGCCTCCTCCCCGTAGTTGTGTATCCTCCATATAAACACACAGGCAGGCAGGGACGAATCCTTAAATTATGGAGTCTTATAGTCACAAGGAACTGGATTTGAAGTGAAGGGACATGCCTGATCTGCCTTGACTGTATTCCGTTCGTACATTCCGGGGACTAAGGAGAAGCGAGTGAACTGTCCTCGATATCCCCGACCTATCGAGCCACTCCCGAGTCCCCCCAGAGGACAGCCTGCGCTGAGAGTGCTGTCTTACCGTAAATTGATTTCAGAGGGACGGGCTTGAAAATGTTCATTATTGGCCTCCTTCCGTGAAAGGTTTCGGAAATAGTCTGGAATAATGTCCTGGACTATATTTATAACACTTGCCTCATTCCAATCCAAAAAAACTTGATTACTTGTGCCCAGGTGGGGGGTTGTGATGGTTTGAAGGGGGAATTAAAGGTCTGACTCAGAGGAATTCTCCACCCAAAACTGGGAATGCCATTGTTTTGGGCAATTTGGTAATACAAATCAGTACTTGCATTCGTAAGAACACTCATTCGATATTTTTATTATTTTTCAAATTTAGGTTTTTTTTAAATTAATTTAATAATATATTTTACATAAAGTTTGTTAATAAATTAATATTTCCATAACATATTTTAATTTAAAATTTTTTTTTTTTTTTTAATGAAAAGAAAATGGAACAGGAAGTCAGCTACTAGCCGCAGAGTGAATAGAGAAACTGTTCCCCTGAGTACGGCTATTGAGACGCGCTCAAAAAGCCGATTGACCTCGCGGGGGTCGTTTCTAATCCTCCCGAG
This sequence comes from Octopus sinensis, assembly GCF_006345805.1. Taxonomy (NCBI): domain Eukaryota; kingdom Metazoa; phylum Mollusca; class Cephalopoda; order Octopoda; family Octopodidae; genus Octopus; species Octopus sinensis. The sequence goes on from NW_021836178.1 coordinate 207,564, forward strand.
GTGACGGCCTCTCTCGGTGAGAAAACGTAGCGTGGCTGGGCCGAATGTGCCTGATGTTTCGACTGAAACAGGCACAAAGAGGAATCTGTCGGCGAGCGAGGCGTACTTGTCTTTCTTCCGGGTCTCTGCCCTCCTCGCCGCTGTGCCAGCTTCGATCGCGGACGCGAGAAGGCATGTTGACGCAAAAGTGTCAGAGCATGTCGCGTCCCAGACGATCGCTTTGCCGCACTTGAACGGGAAGAGCGAGACGCCGTCCGGCCTCTTGCCATCGCCCCTGTTAAGGCCAGAGGGCTCCAGCTGGCACGGGATGCCGGTTGCCTCGAGCAGACGCTTTATTATGGAATTAAGCTGTCCGTGCCTGGGGAACCTCCCAGGGCATTTGCGGCAGGAGAGCGGGTGTAGACCTTTGCGGTCTATATGAGCCCCGCAACGGCATTGGTGAGGCTGGCAAATGTCCAAGCCGAGTCGGAGAGATATTCCGATTCTTAAACAGTCTGGGTCCAGGAAGGTTCCAGCTGCAGGGGAAGGATAGGCGTTGATCCAGGCGCCAGTCCGTGGAGATGCTCCAGACAACAGACAAGCACGCCGGTGTTTGAGACAGTAAGTACCGGAAAGACTGAGAGCTGCTGATCTCCGTCCATTCGCGCATAAGGCATAGGTCAACGGGAGTTTTTAGTCCGCAATCTGTCCACAACGATGTGCCGTATGAAAGCTCTGAGTCCGTGAGCGATCCAGAGGGGAGAAGGAAGGATCTGGACTACGATTATCATATATAAAAAAAGCGTGCGAACATGGTTCTTGTGGGTCCAAAAAAATAATATACTTTAACACTGAAAATTCTGGAAACGATGATGCGGTTACGCCGTGCGAAGCAATATCCTTTAATCTGACAATTAACAGCCAAATACTCTGCGAAATTCAAAAATACAACATACTATGCTCAATCCCAACTGCCCTGAAAGCGTGAATTTCACGCAAAATGAACGCTCATTTATTTCGAGTTTCAAGTCCCATACGGAAGCCAATACCTTCCAAACTGACGTGAATGAGCTGCTAAACCCCTTTTGGCTTCAACTGTCATCAATTACGGCAGGTCGAGCTACGTCCATCGGAGATCTTCTTAAGAATATTCCGTACTGGGCAAGCAATGAAGAACTGGAGAAATACCTCTCGACGATTCTCTCGCAGGATTTAAACTGGAGCGTTTCATGAAATTGGGAAAAATTTACCTGTAGGAAAGTTGGACTATCACTCGAGAGGTGAGGCAAACTCACTAATCCGTTTGGGACTAAAACATTGGCTTCAGGAA